>NC_133655.1:125823050-126083197 GCF_009905375.1 Apium graveolens
ATCTGTCTGCATCAGCTCCAAGCAATTCACACACATTTGATCACTCAAACACTTAGTCTTATAAACTGCTCAAAACTTGAAAAAGTTTTGAGATTTACATTCAACCCCCCTTCTGTAAATCTCATTGTTAGTCCACTGGGAATAACAATTTTGTCTATAGTTCCTCTGTTAAATCCACTTTCCAGAAAAAACTGAGCTAAAGTCTCATATCATGCTCTTGGAGCTTGCTTAAGGCCATAAAGTGCTTTATCAAGCCCGTAGACATGATTTGGATATTTGGGATCTACAAAGCCTGGAGGTTGTTCAACATATACTTCCTCCTCAAATTCTCTATTGAGAAAAGCACTTTTCACATCCATTTAAAAGACAGTAAACTTTTTGTGAGCAGCATAAGCCAAAAATATCCTTATGGCTTCCAATCTAGCAACTGGTGCAAATGTTTCATCATAATCAATTCCCTCCTGTTGAGAATATCCTTCTGCAACCAACCTTGCTTTATTCCTTATAATTATGCCATCACTATCAGTTTTGTATCTGAACACCCATTTTGTACCATGAACAGATCTGTTCTTTGGTCTTGGCACTAGGGTCCAGACTTTATTTCTTTCAAATTCATTCAACTCTTCCTGCATTGCTTGCACCCAATCAACATCTTGAAGAGCTTCTTCCACTTTCTTTGGTTTAGTCTGAGAAAGAAAAGAATTGTAAAGACATTCACTTGAAGTAGCTGTTCTAGTTCTGACACCTGCATCGGGATTTCCAATTATTAAGTCAGGTGTATGTGATTTAGTCCACTTCCTTGCAGATGGAAGGTTTTCTCTAGAACTGGATACTCCCCCATGATCCATGCCATCTTCATCAATATCTTCTGATGCTCCCCCCTGAAACTATGCTCTTTGAGTTGGATCCTTCAGTATTTAAGTTTTTAGAACTATCTGAACTTGGCTTATCAGAACTTGATGAATCAGAACTTGAAGAGCCAGTTGTATGTTCTGATGCTTCTTGAGATGTGGTTGTATCTTCAGTATGCTCCCCCTGCACAGGTGCATCTTCTTTTGGCGTAGTCACCACAGTTTCAATAACATCAGAGTTTGCAGTATCAGGATTTAGACTGTCATGATTTTCAGTATCAGAATTTAAGTCTTCATTTTCAAATCTAAGCTGATCATGATCATTGAAATCTTCAAGTCCAGTAATCTTCTTATCATCAAAAGAGACATTGATAGATTCCATGACCACCCTTGTTCTCAAGTTATAGACTCTGAAGGCTTTTGTGGAAAGTGGATATCCAACAAAGATTCCTTCATAAGCTTTTAGATTAAATTTGGATAGCTGTTCAGGGTGAGTCTTAAGAACAAAATAATTGCATCCAAATACATGAAAATACTTCAGATTTGGCTTCTTGTTAATGAGTGTTGCATTCTGAGTAAAACAAGCAGTCTGCACAGCTTCAGCCCAAAAATAGGTTGGAAGCTTTGCTTCATCAAGCATAGTTCGTGCAACTTCAATAAGAGTTCTATTCTTTCTTTCAACAACTCCATTTTGCTGTGGAGTTCCAGGAGCAGAAAATTCCTGCTAGATTTCCTGGTCTTTGCAGAACTCTTCCATTGTAGAATTCTTGAACTCAGTGCCATTATCACTTCTTATAATTTTCACAGAGTCTTTAACCAATTTATCCAGTTGCTTGACATGATCAATCAAGATAGATGCAGTTTCACTTTTTGTGTGCAAGAAATACACCCATGTGTATCTGGTGAACTCATCCACTATGACCATAGCATATTTCTTCTTAGTAATAGACATGACATTCACTGGACCAAATAGATCAACATGTAGTAGGTGATAAGGCTCAAGAATTGATGATTCAGTCTTGCTCTTGAATGAAGATTTCCTTTGTTTAGCCTTCTGACAAGAATCACAAAGACCATCAGGAGCAAATACTGACTTTGGCAGTCCTCTCACAAGATCTTTCTTGACTAGTTCATTTATATTGTTGAAATTTAAATGAGAGAGTTTCTTGTGCTAGTTCCAGCTTTCTTCAATTGATGCTCAACTCATCAGACAGATTGCAGAACCATCAGTACTTGTTGAAAGCTTGGCTTCATAAATGTTACCATGCCTGTATCCTTTCAGAACAACTTTGCCTTTAGATTTACTCACAACTTCACAGTGTTCTTCAAAGAAATCCACATGATAACCTCTGTCACAGATTTGACTAACACTTAGCAGATTGTATTTAAGTCCTGAGACCAGAGCTACTTTTTTAATGATGACATTCCCAAGATTGATATTACCATATCCCAATGTTTTTCCAATGTTGCCATCTCCATAAGAAACACTTGGGCCAGCCTTCTCCACAAAGTCTGATAGCAGGGCTTTATTTCCAGTCATATGTCCTGAACATCCACTGTCCAGAACTAGGATGTTTTTCCTATTGCCCTGCAATCACAAAGACCACTAATGATTAGTTTTAAGGACCCAGACTTGCTTGGATCCTTTGGCCTTATTAGGTTTGTTAACATTTGCAGCGGTTTTAGCATTAGAGTTTATGTTAACATTTTTCTTATAAGAATTTACACTATCAGACTTTGAATCAGAACTTACACTAGAAGGAACAATGCTAACTTTCTTTAAAGAAGGTTTTATTTGATAATAATCATAGTACAAACTATGATATTCCTTTCAAGTATAAATGGAATGCCATAAACTACCACAATGAAACCAAGGATTTTGTGGCTTATATCTAATAGACTGACTCTTAACTCCTGACTTTGAAGGTAAGGAGTTTATGTTCTTATTCTTCCTGCAAAAAGAAGCCAGATGGTTAGAACTTCCACAGTTATGACATGTTTTTCTAGGAGCATAAGGAACAGGCTTATAATCATTGCTTTTATTCACACCTTCCTTTCCATTCCTATTTTTCCTAGGTGATTTTACCTTGTTTACATTCTTAACATCTTTCAGCTTATGCTTAAGCTGCTTCTTGGTCATTAAGCCTACGTTTACTTCAATTATCTTTTCCTGTTTTAGTTTGTCAGAAGTTAATTCCTTTTTAACTTCTGATTTCTCAGTATCAGACTTTACAGCTACAAACTTAACAGGTTTTAACTTTAGCTTTTGTTTAACAACTATAGGCTTAACATCTACAATTCCTTTATCATTCTTATCATCTCAATAACCTAAACCCTCTTTCCAATTTTCACTACTTAACAAATTCTGAGTTGTTCTGCGAGAGTTAGTCCAAGTCCTGATAATCTCTCTTTCCTTCTCTAACTCAGCTTTTAGAGATTCATTCATTTTAAGTACTTCATCCCTAACATAGAAAACATCATCTCTATCTTTCTGAGTTTGATGAAACATGACTAACTCTTTTTCTAAATAATCATTCCTCTTTTTACAAGTAAGATTTTCAGAAGTTAATCTTTCACATGTTAAAGTTTGATCTCCATAGCTAATGAACATGGTTTTAAGATATCTTCTCAACTCATTAATATCATCAGTATGAAAGGCATAAGTAGTTTGAGGTACCTTTAACTCAACAGCTTCAGTACTGCTTTCAGCATTTGCCATATCAGCATTTGCCATCAAGGCATAGTTCTCCTCACTTTCAGAATCTGAGGTGTTTGTCCAACTTTTCTTCTTTGTGACAAGAGCCTTGCCTTTGTCACTCTTCACTTTCTTGCAATCAGGAGATATGTGCCCTTTCTCACCACAGTTGTAGCATTTGACATTTATGTAATCTCCTCTGTCAGACTTCCCTCCTTTGCCTTCAGATTTTCTGAAATTCTTCTTATCAGAACTTACACCTTTCCTGGAAAACTTTTTTCCCTTCCTGAACTTCCTGTATGCAATCCTCGTGATTCCTTTCACCATAAGAGCACACAGTTTCATCATCTCTTCATCAACATCCGTCTCAGGCAAGCTTTCAGTTTCTGAGTCATCTTCACTATCAGAACTTGATGACTCAGTATCAGACTTTGTGATGAGCGCTTTACCCTTGCCTTTCCTTGAGGTGGCTACCTTGGGAGATTCTTCTTCAGCCTTAAGAGCAACTGTTCTTGACTTTCCTCATTTCCTCTTGCTTCTTTGTTCCATCTCAAGTTCATGAGTCTTGAGCATCCCATAGATTTCATCAAGAGTCATTTCATCAAGATTATAGTTGTCTCTTATAGTTGTTGCCTTCAAATCCCAGCTTTTAGGAAGAGCTAACAGGAATCTAAGGTTTGAATCTTCAAGATCATACTTCTTATCAACCAGTGACAAATCATTCAAGAGTTTGAGAAATCTATCATATAATTCAGTCAATGACTCATTAGCCTTTGAGTCAAAGTGTTCATACTCTTGAGTGAGTATTGTCTTCCTGTTCTTCTTAATCGTATCAATTCCCTGACATCTTATTTCCAAGGCATCCCATATCTCCTTTGCAGTTTTACAGTTTATTACCCTGTTTGACATTATATTATCAATGGCACTATGCAGTAAGTGTCGTACCTTAGCATCCTTAGCAATTGATGCGATATCTTCAGCAGTGTAATCACTCTTCTCCTTTGGTACAGACTTTGCTGCTTCACCTGCAACTGCAACAATGAGTTTTGTTGGATTGTGAGGTCCTTCCTTGATTCTATCAAGATATTCTGGATCTGTAGCTTCCAGAAACATAGTCATCCTCACCTTTCATATAGGATATTCAAATGGTTTCAGTATGGGAACTCTAATAGCCTCATATCGACTATGGATTTGTGTCTTTGGAGGTTCTTCAGTGTTGGTGGGCTTAGTTGGAGTTTCTACTTCAGACATGATTATTTTTGGATCTTAAACTGTTTGTGTGTTAACAGATAGGCTCTGATACCACTTGTTAGGTCACACACACTGTAGAAGGGGGTTGAATACAGTGTATAGCACAATCAAATCGAATTCTAATAATACAAGTAACAGAAAACAAAATTTATTCAAAGCAATAAACTCTGTTACAATGCGGAACTGTCCTCTCTCAGTGATGAACAAATATCCGAGAGCTGCTAGGGTTACAATGAATAATATTCTCGATAATGATAACACTTTTAGTGTAAACCCTATGTCTATGTTTATATACTACACAGTTACAAGATAATCACTAATTGATATGGAATATAATTCTGCTTCCTAAAATATATCAATCAGATATCTTTTCTTCCAAGTATTCTATTCTTCATAGAATTCCTTCTTCATGCACATCTCTTCTTATGTTTGTCTCGATCTTCTCTTCAATCAATCAACCGCCTTCCTTATCTGAACATTTCCTTTAAGTCCTGATATTATCTTCTGATAAATATCTCCTGAACCTTAAGTACTGATGACTTAAGTTCTGACTTCAGTATAAGTGCTGATTTCAGTTAAGTACTGATTTGTCCTGTTTAAGTAAGATTTGAAAAACTAAACATAAATCATATTAGTCATGACATTATCAAATATATCTAACAGTATAGGAGACTTGGTGATCAAGTTTCTGAATTAGAATGGACTTTGGAGTCCTAAATAGTAGGAAACTGATTCCTTATCCTTCTAGGTCCCTTAGAGGTAAATCTGTAAGGATTTATGTCCTCATTGGGACTCTTTTCAATAGCTGATTTTTCCCTTATTAATTAATTATGAAATTAATTAATATTCAGGGTTTTTGGGCCTTTTTTGTTCAATCAGGCCTGATCTGGTCCATCAGGCCTGATCAATGTATTAACCTTTCTGGTCTGAATGTCATACATCTTCCTATTGGGCCTAGCAGCCCAAATCATTTATAATTAATGTAATATTTACTTACACAATCAGGATTTATTTATCCCTATCATTTTCCCCCCAACTTTTGGGAAACCGTGTAAGATTTCGCAAAAGTTAAGTTCGTTCATTCCCTTTCAGGGTACCGTTTTTGCGTAAAGTGTGGAGTGACCTACACGTTTATAACGATTTGCCTTGTACGCGGCTTCAGGGTCGTTTAAAAACTTCCCCCCCTTTTTTTATTTTCTCACCTTCTCCCTATTTTTAGGAATTTTCTGGTATTTTTTCAGGAATTTTCCCCTTTTCCCGGGATTTTTTCAAATTTTCTGCAATTTTCCACAAATATTTTCAAATTTCCAGCCCTTTTTCGACCAGGATCGTAGTCGAAATTTCGACCTGGATCCTAGTCGAATTTTGGGCCAGTTTTCCAATCCTGGTCGAAGGACTTCGACTAGGATCCACGACCTGGATTTCGACCAGGATCCTAGTCGAACCTTCGACCTGGATCTTGGTTGACATCTATGTCCTCTTTTATTTCCTGGTCGTTAGGTTTTGACTAGGATCCACGACCTGTATTTCGACCAGGATCCTAGTCGAACCTTCGACCTTGATCTTAGTCGAGATCTTTGACCTGGATTTTAGTCAAAAACCTGTGTATTTTTTGGCTTCCTGGTCGTTAGGTTTCGACTAGGATTCACGACCTGGGTTTCGACCAGAATCCTATTCGATTATTCGGCCTGGATTTTTGTCTAGGTTTCTGCACTTATTCTTGAAAAATATTGTGCTTGATTCAAGAATTCGACCTCAATCCTGGTCTGACTTTCGACCTCAATCCTACTCTATTATACCCGTAATTTTCGGGTGCCTGTTCGAAAGATTTCGAGTAGAATCCACGACCTGAAATTCGACCTCAATCCTGGTCTTTTTAATCCGTAATTTTCGGGTGTCTGTTCGAAAGAATTCGAGTAGAATCCACGACCTAGAATTCGACCTCAATCCTGGTCTTATTGGGCTTCATTCTCAACCAATTTGGATTGGGCCTTGTTTGGGCCTTATCTTTTTTAGGGCTTTTATTTGGGCCTTCTATTTTTCCAAATCCTTATTGGATTTGGTCCTTCTATTTTCCAAATCTTTATTGAATTTGGGCCTTCTATTTTTCCAAATCCTTATTGGATTTGGGCCTCTTATTAATCTAGGCTTAATATATCAAATTACCTCTTTAGAATTCTCTACAATTCTCGGGAATTTTTTATTTAATTTCTTTGGAATTCCTTGGAATATTCTGGAATGTTCCATTTTCTGGGCTTTTTTTCTTTGGGCCTTCATCCTTACTGGGCTTTTTGTCCCTTCAACTTCACTTTTTCTCCTATATAAAGGAGTGAGTAGAGTGTACTGCTCCTCACTTTCTCATTTCTCAATTCTTCTTCTTTCTTCTTCTGTTAAAAATCTCAGAGCAATAACAGTAAGTCGGAGTATCTTAAGCCCCGAAGCCTTTTTTAGGAGCATTACTTTAGGTAAGACTTCTCCCTCCACTTCTTGTGCTTGTTTTTGCATAGTTTCCGTTTTAAAATTGTCTCCTTATGTGTCTTTTTTTTCAGATGGCTGATAAGAAAATGACCCGTTTGGCCAAGATGAATATGGCTAGAAAGTCCAATGAATTCCCCATTCGATCAAGGTACACTTCCTTGATCGATATGATCAACACTTGCGGGGATGAGTACCCTTCTGATGCGCATCTAGACACGCACAACCATATTAGTGCCTTGCGGGATCCAAAGAAGCTGGAAAAGTTGAGTGGTTGTTTCAGAATCAAGGATCCTTTCAAGCTAATTCTTGCAGGTCCGGCCGACAGGGCCTGTCAGTGGAGGAAGGACGCACTATGCGTCTACAGGGATACTCTAAGGGCAGGTATCAGACTCCCCTTTCACCCCTTTATTCCTGTTCTGCTAGCTGTTGTGGGTATCAGCCCTTGCCAACTCCCTCCTAACTCTTGGAGGTTGATTCTGTGCTATCTGTCATAATGCGCCAAGCACAACGTCCCTACCTCTGTTGCCGTTTTCAGAAAGATTTTTCAGTTCAAGAATAGCCCTGACAAGAATCCGGGCTGGGTTTCTTTAAACCAGCGCCCAACCGTTCCTCACATAGTGAACGGGAAGTCCATCCCTGAAAACAATTTGGGGTGGAAGAAAGATTTTATGTTCGTCGTTTGGGAGGGTGGCGATTGGGGCACCCTATTTCGCTCGTCTTTTGGGCTAGCCGTAGATGGGAGCCCAAACGATATAATTTTGTCTGAGGAGAAGACCAGGGCTTTCAACCTCCTGACGCAAGATAATGGGACTTCCCATTCCTGGGATCTTATCAGGGAGACCGTTCTTGTAGAATGCGGCCTTTCTCCCGTCCCTAAGAAGAGTACATTTCCTTCCTTATTTAGTTGTTTTTATTTCCTCCATTTTCTACTTTGCTAATTCTCAACTTACTTATCTCATTTGTTGCAGTGGCTGAGAAAATTGAGGAGGCTACAAAGCCTAAAGACCCGGAGACGACCAGGATGAAGCGTGCCGAAAAGGTTTTTAAAGACCCGCGCCTTGGGGATCGCTTCCCGGACTTCCTACTCCAAGCAATGGAACCAGGCGAAGAAGGCCCCAGCCAAGTTTTACGTACCAAGCAAAAACCAGGGTCTTATTTTCAACCTGCTTGGGGAATCCGGGGCAAGGATTCGATTGTCGGTAGCACATCGCTTGCCAAGGAATGGTCTAAGCATTCCATCTCCCCGGTTGACTATCAAGACTTTGTCCTTCAACATGACTTGGAGGGGAAATGAGCTTTTCGGAGCTCAGGCTTTGGCGACGGTACCTCTTTTTCCTTATCCCTTCATAGTTGCCTTTTTGATTTTCCCGTCTCTTACTTTTGCTGTGTTTCTTGTAGGCGAACGCCCATTTTCAAGGGGCGATTCACCAAGCCAAGGCTTGGAAGGTTGGCCTGGAGGACGCGAACAAGAAGCTGGAGGAGGCCAACCAAAGAATAGAGGCCCTTGAAGCCCAACTCGCCTCATCTACTTTTGATTTGGAAACGGCCCGGGCTGAAAATGTTATCCTCAAGGCTCAAAAGGATAAAGCCTTTGACGGCTGGATGGACACTCAGGAGTTCAAAGATTTAATGGTGGAGCATGATGCCCTCCTTCATCCAGTCAGCTATAAGGAAGGCTGGGATGCCGCTGTGGAGGCCATTCAGGACAAATTTCCAGAAGTCTTCGAACAGTCCTCCTTCCCTTGCCCTGTGCGAGTTCCAGCACTTGGGGGTGTTACAGACAAGCTTGCTGATTTGATCAAGGACGGCCCATCGGGGAGTCAAGGCCAAGGCCAAAAGAGGAAGGAGCTCGAGTCTAGCTCTGAAGAGGAGGAAACTTCTTCTGAGGAGGAGCCTGAGCCCGTTATAAAGAAGGCCAGGGTAGAAGAGCCTCCAAAGGCAGCGCCTCATAAACCAGCGTCTCCTGCAGCATCCAAAGCATCCGAAGGTAGTTCTGAGGGAACCTCTGCGGGGACTTCCGAGGGGACGACTGAGACATCCGAGGGGACGACTGAGACATCCGAGGAGACTTCAGATAGTGGTTCTGAAGAATCCCAGCCTTCCAAGTCCTAAGTTTTTTATGTATTTCTTCTTTATTAGACAATATTTGAACTTTGTAATTGACTTTTATTATTTTCAGTCGTATTTTGCCCAAGTATCGTCGTATTTTTCTCTTGATTTTTTAAACTCAAGTTTATAACTTGGTTTTATCTTTCATAATGCAATTAATCTAACAGGCCAAAATTAAGTTGAAGGTTTTATACTATAACTTGGTATTTTGGAATACCTTACATGAAATGGGTTTAACCCTGATAAAATCTAAACATATCTTCTATATAGAAAAATCCTAAGCAAGCAAAGCTTCAAGGTGCTTTTAAACCTACCTGTCATTCCGACAAGTGAGAATCGTACTCTAACTATTTTACACATAGTAAACCTTCAGGTTTTGTGCATGCCAAGTTATCGGGACTTTAAAACCATCCATAGTCTCCAGCTTGTAGGTTCCTCTACCCTGAACGCTCTTGACTTTGTATGACCCTTCCCAATTTGGGGCAAGCTTCCCTTTCTGCCCTACACCAGAAGTTTCCACTTTCCTCAAAACTAAATCACCTTGTTTGAAGAATCTTTCTTTAACCCTTAGGTTGTAGTAGAACGAAGCTTTTTTCTGATATTCCACTATCTTCGCATGTGCCTCATCTCGTACTTGATCAATTAGATCCCGGGCTAAGCTCTGCCCTTCTTCATTTTCCTCAGCATTGAAAGCTTGAATCCTGGGGGAGGAATGTGATATATCTACAGGAACAACTGCTTCTGCACCATATGCTAACATGAAGGGAGTTGCTCCAGTCGTGACTCTACAGGTAGTCCTATAGGCCCATAGTATGGAGAGTATTTCATCCACCCAGTTATTCCTTGACTTCTCGATCCTCTTCTTTAGTCCATCAAGGATTATTCGGTTTGCCACTTCCGCTTGCCCATTGGCTTGCGAGTGGGCCACAGATGTGAATCGTAACTCGATTTCATTTTCCTCATAATACTTCTTGAATTCCTCATTGTTGAACTGTGTTCCATTGTTAGTGACTAGGATGCGAGGAATTCCATACCGGCACATAATACTCTCCCACAGGAATTGTACAACCTGCTTAGTTGTGATTTTGGCCAAGAGTTTGGCTTCAATCCACTTGGTGAAATAATCAATGGCCACAATCAGAAACATCCTTGGCGTCGTGGCCATGGGGAAAGACCCTAATATATCCATTCCCCACATAGCAAAGAGGATGGGTGAGTTGATAGAGGTCAGTATCTCAGGGGGTTGTCTAACAACTGGTGCGTGCTTTTGACAATAGTCACATTTTTTCACATATTCTTTGGCATCAACCATCATTTCTGGCCAATAGAAGCCTAAACGGGTTATCTTATGAGCCAAGGCCCTGCCCCCCAAGTGTTGCCCGCATATGCCTTCATGTACTTCTTCAAGAGCCAAGCGAGCCTCATCAGGCCTGAGACATCTTAAGTAGGGAACCACGAAAGATCTTTTATACAGAATTCCATCTATTAAAGAGTATCTTAGTGCTCGAACATCCAATTTTTGTGCTTCAGTAGCATCATTTGGTAACCAGCCGGTTTGAATGTGAGCCTTAATGGGATCAATCCATGACGTCCCCAGGCCTATAGGAGCCATAAGCTTAACATCAATGCTCCGTGTTTTCAAAATGTTATAGTATACACTCCCAGAACTTTCTTCCATCTCAGATGAAACAAATTTTGACAACGCATCTGCCTTAGCATTTTCCTCCCTTGGAATGTGCTCAATATGGGATTCATCAAATTTGGTCATCACGACCCTTACTAGGCGGACATACTTAGCCATCGTCTCATCCCTTGCCTCAAACTCTCCCTTCACCTGGGATATGACCAACTTCGAGTCTCAACAGACTTTTAAGTTATTGACTCTAAGTGTCCCTGCTAAGCCAAGACCAGCTATCAGAGCTTCATATTCTGCCTCATTGTTTGTGGTTGGGAAGTCTAGCTTCATGGCATACTCAATTAAGAACCCATCAGGGCTTTGTAAAACCAAACCTGATGCACTTGAATTCGTTTTTGATGCTCCATCAAAATAGAGAACCCAGTATTCTTTTTCCTTATTAACCTTCTCTTTATCCCCCTTATCAACTTCCTTGTCTTGAGGTATGTTATCTTCCTGCCCCCGACTTCTTGGTTGGGTATGGTACATTCCACCACGAAGTCAGCTAGTGCCTGGGCTTTTATTGCCGTTCATGACTTATACTTGAGATCGAACTCTCTCAACTCTATTTCCCACTTGATCAATCCCCCAGTTGCCTTGGGACTGTGAATGATATTTTTCAGGGGCTGATTTGTTAGCACCTCAATCTGATGAGCCTGAAAGTAAGGACGCAACTTTCTCGAAGCCATTAACAAGGCTAGTGCAAATTTCTCAATAGTTGAATAATTCAACTCAGCACCATGCAGAATTTTGCTGACATAGTATACGGGTTTCTGGACTTTCAGTTCCTTCTTAACTAATATAGCGCTCAAGGCACTCTCTGAAATAGCTAAGTACAAGAATAAAACTTCATTCAAAACCGGCTTGGCCAACAACGGGGCCTGCGCCATATATTTCTTCAATTCTTCAAAAGCCTTCTGGTTTTCCTCACTCTATACAAAGTCCTTAATGTTTTTTAGTGACTTGAAGAATGATATGCACTTGTCTCCTGACTTGGAGATGAATCATCCCAATACAGCAACCCTTCCTGTGAGCTTCTGAACATCCTTGATAGTTTTTGGTGGTTCCATGTCCAGGATTGCCTTTATTTTATCGGGGTTAGCCTCGATCCCTCTCTTGGAGACCATCAATCCCAAAAATTTTCCAGATCCTACTCTGAATGCACACTTTGTAAGATTTAACATTATTTTGTGGTACCTCAGGACCTCAAAAGCTTCCCTTAAATGGGCTATATGATCAGTATTTACTAGACTCTTGACTAAGATGTCATCAACATAAACTTCCATAGTCTTGCCAATAAGATCCTTAAAAATTTTATTTACCAACCTTTGATAGGTGGCTCCTGCATTCTTGAGACCAAACGCCATAACAAGATAACAATAAACACCAAAGTCAGTGATGAATGATACCTTTGGAATGTCATCCTTGTGCATCTTGATTTGATTGTATCCACTAAATCCATCCATGAAGCTCAGCATTTCATGCCCAGCAGTGGCATCTATCAAAGTATCGATCCTTGGTAACAGAAAACAGTCCTTAGGACAGGCATCATTTAGATCAGTGAAGTCCACACACATCCTCCATTTTCCATTAGCCTTCTTCACCATTACAGGATTTGCTAACCACTCTGGAAATTGAATCTCCTCAATGAAACCAGCCTCCAAGAGCTTCTCCACTTCCTGTTTTATAGCTTCTTGCCTTTCTAGAGCAAAACTTCTTTTCTTTTGTTTTACCGGCTTCCGATTTGGGTCCACATTCAGCTTGTGAGTAATCAGTTCCAGATCTATGCCTGGCATATCAGCTGTTGACCATGCAAAAACATCACTATTTTCTTACAAAAATTTCACCAACTTCCTCTAAGGGGCTCCTCGAGCGTTGCTCCAATAAAAGTCACCTTCCCAGGATCTTCGGGGGCCAAAGGAATTGAAACCAAGTCTTCTGCTGGCTTTCCCCTTTTCTCATCATTATCTCGGATATCCAGATCTTCAATAGGAAGAACCTGCCCCCAACTCCATCTGCCCTCAAAGAGGCCACATAACAGCTTCTAGCCATTTTTTGATCTCTTCTTTCTTCTCCAATCCCATCTGAGTCGGAAACTTCATAACTGAATGATAAGAAGAAGGGACTGCCTTGAAGGCATGTATCCCCGTTCTTCCCATGATAGCATTGTAGGTCGAACTAGCCTTCACCACCACAAAGTCCAACATCTGAGTTGCTTGCCTTGGTTCCTGTCCTATGGTTGTTGGCAACTTGATTATTCCTTCTATGGGGCATTTCACTCCTGCGAATCCATATATCGGCATGTCGGTTGGGGTCAATTGGGAGTCATTATATCCCATCCTTAAAAAGGTGTCATGGAGCAAAATATCCACTAAAGCACCATTATCCACAATGACCCTTCTTACCAGGCTGTTCCCCATTATCGGGGTTATGACCAACGGGTTGTCATGGGAAAATTTCACACCCTCTAGATCAGAATCATCAAAAGACATTGTTACTCCTGTCCTGGCCCTCTTCGGGGCTTCCCCAATAATATGCATAACTTCTCGAGCATATGCTTTCCTGGAGTTCTTGGATAACCCAGCAACAGTTGTCCTCCAAAAATTGTGTTGATCACAGGCCCTCGGGGGCGCGGTCCTCTGAAGATTGTATTTATCACCGGTCCCCTAGGTTGGGGATTTCACCCCTGATCTTCTTGATCTCTCCTTCGATCATCAAAATTCCTTCTCACGTTGTTGCTTCTATCCCCTCCTTCTCCAGTGTATTTGTTCAATCTTCCTTTTCGAATGAGGAACTCAATTTCATCTTTTAGTTGCCTACACTCATCGGTGTCATGACCAACATCTTTGTGAAATCTGCAATACTTGCTCTTATCTAGCTTGGCAGGATCAGCCTTCAAAGGCTTAGGCCAACGAATATCTCTATCTTTCTTGATCTCCATCAAGATCTGGCTTCTAGGAGAATTTAGCTTAGCGTATTCAGTGAACTTTTTCCTAGGTCCTCCCTTCTTGGGGGTTGAATCAGAGTTTTGCTCGGTTCTAGGATATTTGTCCTTAGCAATATATTCCAAGTCAGTTTTTCGCTTCTTGCCTCCACTGGGCTCATTACTCAATACGGTCTTCCTCATGCTTTCTTCCACCTTTATGTACTTCCCTGCCCTATCCTGGAGTTGCAACATGCTTTCAGGGGGGGCGTTTGGCTAAGGACATCTTGAAAAACTCATCCCTAGTTCTTTGTTGCAGTGCTATATTGGCTACCTTATCATCAAGGTCTGGGACTTTTAAAGCTTCCTTTGTGAAATGATTCAGATAGTCTCTCAAGGATTCCTTTGTTCCCTGCACAATGCTCATAAGAGATGTTGAACTTTTCTCATGAACTCTCCCGCTGATGAATTGCTTAATAAAAGCCTGACTTAATTTTCTGAACGACCCAATAGAATTTGGGGGCAAGCGACTATACCACCTTTGAGCCATACCCGACAGGGTTTGAGGAAAGGCCCGACACTTAATAGCATCATTCACGGGCTGCAACAACAGTGCATTAGAGAATGTTCTAACATGATTAGCGGGATCTCCCGTACCATCATAAGCTTTTATAGTTGGCATCTTGAAATTCCTTGAGATATGGGCATTCATTATATCTTCAGTGAAGGGTGGAGTAGGATCATAAGGATCTCCAAGGGGAAGAAGATTGCTTGGATCATCCCTTGGGACAACAACCCTTCTCTGTAGTGGACCATTCAGGTCTATGATGGGAGGAGGATTTCTCCCCCTAGGAGGTGCTGGGGGTCTGGTGGTCTGGTGCGCCTCCAGGTCGCGCCTCAGCCTTTGAATCTCAGCCTCGTGAGCCCTGATTCTTTCCTGCACTTCTTGGGGATTCGTCCCTTGGGTGCCTTGAGGGCGTTGGCTACCATCAGCCATCGGCTCTTTGCCAGCACGTCTCCTTCTTGGGGCTACTTCATCATCCGAAGATTCAGAGTCTCTCTCAGTGTAAGGACCAGAAAATTCCTGATCTTCAGGGATAGGAGCCAAACCTCGTATGTATGGGGGCGATCGCCCTCGTGCTTCACTCCGCCCAGCATGTCCGCTTCCTCCAACCTCGGGGTAAAGGGGCATCCCATAAGGGGGTTAGTAGTAACAACAGTTGAATATTCGTACCCGACGGGTCGAGAATTCACAGGTGCATGTATTTGTTAAACTTGAGGATTCGTACCTTGAGTAGCCGAGGGGATCGTCCCTTGTGGCTGAGGTTCAGTTGCCCCTATCTGGGCTTCTCCTTGCGTGGTTGCATAGGTTGAGTGAGGAGGCACCTCCACAGTTGAAGAAATCACTTGGGTTGTCCCCGTTGGTGTTCCTCCTCCAAGGGCTCTAACTGTTCTCCGTGTTCTCGCCATGGTTATTGTTGTGCTTTCCCACAAACGGCGCCAAATGTTATGGATAAAAAACTTAAGTTATTATTTTCTATATTTAATGCTAAGGTTCGGGAGCTCAAGGCCTTTAATGGATGCTCTCGTGTTTCGTAGCATAATTCTGCCTTTACGAGATGCCACGTATCTCTGTGAATTAGAGAATCAAGCCAAAAAATGTAGTTCTGATTTGTGGGGTGAGACCCCTTATATAGATGTTGGTGGTCCTAGATTTGGACTTGGTATAGGAGACTTGGTGATCAAGTTTCTGAATTAGAATGGACTTTGGAGTTCTAAATAGTAGGAAACTGATTCCTTATCCTTCTAGGTCCCTTAGAGGTAAATCTGCAAGGAATTATATCCTCATTGGGACTCTTTTCAATAGCTGATTTTTCCCTTATTAGTTAATTATGAAATTAATTAATATTCAGGGTTTTTGGGCCTTCTTTGTTCAATCAGGTCTGATCTGGTCCATCAGGCCTGATCAATGTATTAACCTTTCTGGTCTGAATGTCATACATCTTCTTATTGGGCCTAGCAGCCCAAATCATTTATAATTAATGTAATATTTAATTACACAATCATGATTTATTTATCCCTATCAAAATCGATCAGGATCCTGATCGAACTAGCTTAAGATTTATCGCTCTAGTCGATCATGTTTCGACCAGGATTCCTGATCGAAATCGATCAGGATCCTGATCGAACTAAGTGTATTTTTGATAGTGAGGTCTGAGGTGAGGTAGGCCTGGAATCCTGATTGAAATCGATCAGGATTCTAATCGAATTAAACAAGCTTATTCCTCTTTGTTCGAATGAAAATTCGATCAGGATCTTATTTTTTATCGATTAGGACTCTGATCGAACTAAGTAGCTTTTTACCCTTATAATCGAATGAAATATCGATCAAGATTCTTCCCTTTGTCGATCAGGTCTCTGATCGAACTAAGTGGCTTTTTACCCTTTTAATCGAATGAAATATTGATCAAGATTCTTCCTTTTATCGATTAGGACTTTGATCGAACTAAGTGGCTTTTTACCCTCATAATCGAATGAAAATTCGATTAGGATTCCTACCTTTTATCGACCAGGACTCTGATCGAACCATTTTTTCAAAATTCTGGTCGATTTTTGACCCTTCAGTTTCCATTCCTGCTTCGAGAATATCCCTGAAACTTCCCCATGATGGGCTTTCCTCAAGTTGGGCCTTGCTTTATGGACCTTAAACGCCTCGTATTCCGAGCTTTTCGCCTATAAAAGAGAAGTGAGAAGTGAGAATCCTCACTTCACTTCTCATTTCTCAAATTTTCTCTCAAAAACTCTCTTAAATTTTTCTCAAGTTTCCTCTCTTAGGGAGGCGATTTTTGGCGACCTCAGCCACGGCAGTTCCACCACCTTCAAGCTTTATCTGGGTTTCATGCCTTCATTCAAAGAATATCAATGGAGAATCGTGATCTAACTCGTTTGGGGAAGATGAACACTTCCAAGAGAAGTATTGCCATTCAAATCCAATCTACGTACACTTCTTTAATTGATATGATAAACTCTAGAGGCGATGAATATCCCTCTTTATCTGAATTAGATTCATACAACCACGGTAACACTTTCCACGAGTTTGAGGGTAGAATTGAGTCCATGAACACCACGTATAAACTTCCACCCTACCTTAGGATTACCCCAGCCGCCCCTGTGGATAGGACATGTAACTGGGAGGGTGACACTCTGTTTATTTATCGAGGAGCCCTGACCGCGGGTCTTAGGTTCCCATTTCACAAATTTATTCCTCGTTTACTTGCAAACGTAAAAATCAACCCTTGTCAACTCCCTCCTAATGCATGGAGGAATATTATTTGTTTTATGGTTCTGTGTCTTAGAAATAAATTTCCTCTTTCCGTAGCTGTCTTTAGAAAAGTTTTCCAATTTTATAACAGTTCCTTGGATCAACCGGGCTGGGTTTTAATTCGTCAACGGCCCAAAATTCTCCATATTTTTGATATCAACTCTATAGTTGAGAATAACCCTAAGTGGAAGGATGAGTTTGTTAGGCTGACCTGGGCTGGGGGTGATTGGGCCACACTCTTCCGTAGGCCCTTTTGCAAAGTGTCAGATGATAGTCCTGGTAGCATCAGGTTAACTGATGAGGAGGAGGTGGCCTATCAAGCCCTCATTTTAGATGACGGAAAAACATATACTTGGACCCTTTTAGAGGAGTTCTCGTTGAAGAAAGTTGGCCTCTCTCAGGCCAGTGATAAGGGTAAATTTATCCGTGCAACTATTTCTTTTCTCCTTTTTATTGCAACTTTATTATCTCCGGAATTTTAATACTTTTCTTCTTTTTCTTTCAGCTTGCAAGGCCATCAACAACATCAACAGGCCTAAGGAGGGGGAATCTGGCCGCCAGAAAAGGGCCAAGCTGAACAAAGACCCCCGGAGCAAGGCTGATGCTCCTTCCTTCCTTAGGCCCCATGTTTCGGTGGTCGAGCTGGGGGACGATGTGGATCCTGCACTCAAGGCGCACTCTTTTAGGCCTAACTGGGGCTTCAGGAGGAGCGATACGGTGGTTGGATCCACCAAACATGCCAAGGATTGGTCATACCATTCCATCACTCCCCACGACTTCACTGACATTATCACGGGGAGTGACATTGAGTCTATTGAGCTTCTGGGTTCTCAAGCCCAAGCTGCGGTAATATACCATTCCTTTCTTTTTAAATTCCAACTTTCCTATTTTTATAAACTTGTATTAATTCATGTTTCTTTGTGCAAAGCAACACCTACTTCCAGGCGGCCCTTCATCAGGCTAGGTCCTGGAAGGGGAATTCCGATGAGTTCGAAAGGGAGATGAAGAAATGGAAGGAGATGGTCGAGGTCCTGCAGAAGAAGTTAGAGACGAAGGGGGAGGAGCTGTCTAAGGCTCATTCCGAGCTGGTTAAGCTTAGGAGTGATAAGGAAAAACTCATTGATGATTACATGGATTCTGATTAATTCAAGAATCTTATGGAAATCCACGATGAGGGTCTTTATTCTCTGCAGTTTACCCAGGGATGGGATATAGCTGTGAAGGCTATCTCGGAGAAGCATCCTGGCTTAGTTGATCCCAAGGACTTTATAAGTCCTGAGAAGCCAGAGACAAAGGATAGCTTGGATGCTCTCTTCAACCCTCCCCAGCCTGATGATCTATTATGGATCCCAACACTGCCTCTCCTCCTGCTTCTCCCGCGAAGGATGCTGAGAAGGAAGGTGCAGAGAAAGAACATGGGAAGGAGGGCTCTCAAATTGAGGAATAGTGTTTCTAGTTTGTTATTTTTATTCATAACTTACTGTTTGAACTTATTTGTATCCGGAACTTATTACCCTTCGGGGTTTATTTATGCTGCTTTCTTCTTCATACCCTTCTCCTTTAATTTTTCAGCACTTATTATGCTTTTTAAAGAGAATGTTCAATGACTTGAACAACTTGGTCCTTTGAGTTATGCAACAAGCACTCCATATAATAGAGGAATTCTTGAAGTCTTCTTCTTTTAACGATCAAAGCATGATTTTTGTTAAAATCACACAAAGTATTATCACAACTTAAATATCCAAAGGTTGAAATAATTTCAAACTCATTAATTTAAAGTCTGGTTTTCCAAAACCTTACATAGTATGGGTTCGACCCTTAACAATAATGAATTAACAATGTAAATCCTACTGGAATTAGAATATAAAATCCTACACAAGCAAAGCTTCAAGGTGCTTTTCAACCTACTTGTCATTTTGACAAGTGAGAATCGTGTTCAACTGATTTACACATAGTAAACCTTCAGGTTTTGTGCATGCCAAGTTCTCGGGACTTCAAAACCATCCATAGTCTCTAACTTGTAGGTTCCCCTTCCTTGAACGCTTTTAACCTTATAGGGCCCTTCCCAGTTTGGGGCAAGCTTTCCTTTCTACCCTACTCCAGAGGCTTCCACTTTCCTAAGGACTAAATCTCCTTGCCTGAAGAATCTTTCCTTAACCCTTAGGTTGTAATAGAATGAAGCTTTCTTCTGATAGTTCACTATCTTCGCATGTGCTTCATCCCGTACTTCATTGATTAAGTCCAAGGCTAATCTTTGCCCCTCCTCATTTTCCTCAACATTAAAAGCCTGGATTCGGGGAGATGAGTGTGATATTTCTACAGGGACAACTGCTTCTGCCTCATACGCCAACATGAAGGGAGTGGCTCCGGTAGTGACTCTACAAGTAGTTCTGTAAGCCCAAAGAATTGGGAGTATTTCATCCACCCAATTATTCCTGGATTTCTCAATCCTCTTCTTTAGTCCATCCAGGATTATTCGATTTGCCACTTTCGCTTGCCCATTGGCTTGCGGGTGAGCTACGGAGGTTAGTCGTAACTCAATCTCATTCTCATCGCAATTCTTCTTGAATTCCTCATTGTTGAATTGTGTTCCATTATCGGTAACTAGGATATGAAGAATTCCATAACGACACATGATGTTTTCCCACAGGAATTGTGCAACCTGCTTAGTTGTGATTTTGGCCAATGGTTTGGCTTCAATCCACTTAGTAAAATAATCAATGGTTACAATAAGGAACTTCCTTTGTGCCGAGGCCATAGGAAAAGGTCCAAGTATATCCATTCCCCACATAGCAAAGGGGATGGGAGAATTGATGGAGGTCAGTATCTCGGGGGGTTGTCTAATGACAGGTGCATGCTTCAGACATCGGTCACACTTCTTCACGTACTCTTTGGCATCAGCCATTATTTCTGGCCAATAGAAGCCCAAACGGGTTATCTTATGAGCTAGTGCTCTGCCCCCCAAGTGTTGCCCACAGATACCTTCATGCACTTCTTCAAGAGCCAAGCGGGCCTCATCGGGTCTGAGACATCTTAAGTAAGGAACTACATAAGATCTTTTGTACAAAATCCCATCTATCAAGGAATACCTTAGTGCTCGAACAACCAACTTCCGTGGTTCAGTTACATCTCTAGGCAACCAACCAGATTGAATATGGATCTTAATGGGATCTATCCATGACGCCCCCAGTCCTATAGGAGCTACAAGCTTAACATTAATGCTCCGTGTCCTCAGAACGTGGAAGTATACACTTCCTAAACTTTTCTCTATCTCAGATGAAGCAAACTTTGACAATGCATCTGCCTTAGCATTTTCCTCCCTTGGGATGTGCTCAATATGGCACTCATCGAATTGGGTCATCACTGCCCTTACTAGGCGAACATACTTAACCATTGTATCATCCCTTGCTTCAAACTCTCCCTTGACCTGGGATATTACCAGCTTTGAGTCTCCACTGACTTTTAAGTTCTTGACCCTTAGTGTTCCTGCTAGGTCGATGCCAGCTATCAAAGCTTCATATTCTGCTTCGTTATTCGTAGTTGGGAAGTCTAACTTCATAGCATATTCAATTAAGAAACCATCGGGGCTTTGTAAAACAAAATCTGTGCCACTTGAATTTGTTTTTGATGCTCCATCAAAATAGAGGACCCATATTCCTTCTCCTTAACTTCCTTCCCTTCATCACCTTCTGTGTTCGGAGGTATAGTATCTTCCTGCCCCCCGACTTCTTGGTTGGGTATGGTACATTCCACCATGAAGTCAGCCAATGCCTGGGCTTTTATTGCCGTTCGTGGCTTATACTTGATGTCGAATTCTCCTTGCTCTATTGCCCACTTGATCAACCTCCCACTAGCCTTGGGACTATGAATGATATTTCGCAGGGGCTGATTTGTTAGCACCTCAATTTGATGAGCCTGAAAGTAAGGACGTAACTTTCTTGAAGCCATTACCAAGGCTAAAGCAAACTTCTCAATAGTTGAATAATTCAACTCAGCTCCATGCAGAATTTTGCTAACATAGAACACGGGTTTCTGGATTTTAAGTTTCTCCTTAACCAATACAGCGCTCAAGGCATTCTCTGAAACAACCAAGTACAAGTATAAAACTTCGTTCAGAGTTGGCTTAGCCAACAACGGGGCCTGGGCCATATACCTCTTTAACTCCTCGAATGCCTTCTGGCTTTCTTCACTCCATACAAAATCCTTTACCTTTTTTAAGGATTTGAAGAACGATAAGCACTTGTCCCCAGACTTGGAGATGAATCGCCCCAACGCTACAACCCTTCCAGTGAGCTTTTGAACATCTTTAATATTTTTTGGTAGTTCCAGGTCTATGATTGCCCTTATTTTGTCGGGATTGGCCTCAATTCCTCTCTTGGAGACCATCAATCCCAATTTTTTTCCAGATCCTACTCTGAAAGCACACTTTGTAGGATTCAACATCATCTTGTGATACCTCAGGACCTCGAAAGCTTCCCTCAAATGGGTTATATGGTCAGTCTTCACTAGACTCTTGACTAACATGTCATCAACATAAACTTCCACGATTTTACCAATAAGATCCTTGAAAATTTTATTTACCAACCTTTGATAGGCGGCTTTTGCATTCTTGAGACCAAATTCCATAACAAGATAACAATAAATACCAATGTCAGTGATAAATGATACATTTGGGATGTCATCCTTGTGCATCTTGATCTGATTGTATCCACTAAATCCGTCTATGAAGCTTAGCATCTCATGTCCAGCTGTGGCATCTGTCAATGTATCTATCCTTGGCAACAGAAAACAATCTTTTGGGCATGCATCATTTAGGTTAGTAAAGTCCACACACATTCTCCACTTTCCATTTGTCTTCTTTACCATTACAGGATTTGCTAACCATTTCGGAAATTGAATCTCTTCAATGAAACCAACCTCTAAGAGCTTTTCTACTTCTTGTTTAATAGCTTCTTACCTCTCTAGAGCGAAGCTTCTTTTCTTTTGCTTCATTATCTTCAGACTTAGATCCACATTCAGCTTGTGAGTAATCAGTTCCGGGTCTATACCTGACATATCAGCCACCGACCATGCAAACACATCACTATTTTCTTGCAAAAATTTCACCAACTTCCCTCTAAGGGGCTCCTCTAGTGTGGCTCCAACGAAAGTCACCTTCTCAGGATCCTCGGGGGATAAAGGAATCGAAACCAAGTCTTCTGCTGGCTTCCCTATTTTCTCATCATTCTCTCAGATATCTAGATCTTTAATAGGCAGAACCTGCTCCCCAACTCCATCTGCCCTCAATGAGGCCACAACACAACTTCTAGCCATTTTTTGATCTCCTCTTTCTTCTCCAATCCCATTCCTGGTGGGAAACTTCATAACTGAATGGTAGGAAGAAGGTACTGCCTTAAAGGCATGTATCCCTGTTCTTCCCATAATCGCGTTGTAAGTTGAACTAGCCTTCACCACCACGAAGTCCAACATCCGTGTTTCTTGCCTTGGCTCCTATCCTATGGTCGTTGGCAACTTAATTATCCCTTCCACGGGGCATTCTACTCCTGCAAATCCATATATCAGCATGTCAGTCAGGGTCAATTGCGAATCATTGTAACCCATCCTCAAGAAAGTATCATGAAGCAAGATATCCACCGAGGCTCCATTATCTACAAGGACCCTCTTCACTGGGCTGTTCCCTATTATCGGTGTTATGACCAACGGGTCGTCATTAGGAAATTTCACACCTTCCAAGTCAGAATCATCAAATGCCATTGTCACTTCTGTCCTAGCTCTCTTCGGGGCTTCCCCGACAATGTGCATGACTTCTCTAGCATATACTTTCCTTGAATTCTTGGATAAACCAGCAGCAGTTGGTCCCCAAAAAATTGTATTTATCACAGGTCCTCGGGATCGCAGTCCTCCAAAGATCGCATTTATCACCGGTCCCCTAGGTTGGGGATTTCGCCCTTGATCATCTTGATTTCTCCTACGATCATCAAAGTTATTTCTCACGTTGGTATTCCTATCTCCTCCATCTCTAGTGTACTTGTTCAATCTTCCTTTTCAAATGAGGAATTCAATTTCATCTTTCAGTTGTCTACACTCATCGGTGTCATGACCAACATCTTTGTGAAATCTACAATACTTGCCCTTATCGAGTTTGGCAGGATCAACCTTCAGGGGTTTAGGACAATGAATATCTCGATCTTTCTCGATTTCCATCAAAATCTGGCTTCTAGGAGCATTCATCTTAGCATACTCAGTGAACTTTTATCCAGGCCCTCCCTTCTTCGGGGTTGAGTCATTGCTTTGCTCAGTTTTAGGATACTTGTCCTTTTCAATATATTCCAGATCGGTTTTCCGCTTCTTGCCTCCAGCGGGTTCGTTACTTACTACGGTCTTCCTCACGCTCTCTTCCACCTTGATGTACTTCCCGGCTCTATCTTGGAGCTGCAACATGCTTTCAGGGGGGCGCTTAGCCAAGGACATCTTGAAGAACTCATCCCTAGTTCCCTGTTGCAGTGCTATCATGGCTACCTTGTCACCAAGGTCCGGGACTTTTAAAGCTTCCTTTGTAAAATAATTCAGGTAATTTCTCAAGGATTCCTTCTCTCCCTGCACAATGCTCATGAGGGATACTGAACTTTTCTCATGCACTCTTCCGCTGATGAACTGCTTAATAAAAGTCTGAAGTTGAGTTCGGGGGCAAACGACTATACCATCTTTGAGCCATACCCGACAGGGTTTAAGGAAAGGCCCCACACTTAATAGCGTCATTCAGGGGCTGTAACAACAGTGCATTGGAGAAGGTCCTGATGTGATTAGCAGGATCTCCCGCTCCATCATAAGCTTTGATAGTAGGCATCTTAAACTTCCTTGAGATATGGGCATTCATTATCTCTTCAGTGAATGGTGGAGTAGGATCATCAAGATCTCCAAGGGGAAGAAGATTGCTTGGATCAGCTCTCGGGACTACAGCCCTTCTTTGTGACGGACCATCCAGGTCTACGATTGGGGGAGGATTTCTTCCCCTAGGTGGTAATGGGGGTCTGAGAGCCTGGTGCGCCTCCAAGTCACGCTTCAGCCTTTGAAGCTCAGCCTCATGGGCCTTCATTCTCTCCTGCACCTCTTGGGGATTCACCCCTCGGGTACTCCTAGGACGTTGGTTTCCATCAGCCATCAGTTCTTTGCCAGCACGTCTCCTTCTTGGGGCCACTTCATCGTCCGAAGATTCAAAATCTCTCTCAGTATAAGGACCAAAAAATTCCTGATCCTCCGGGATAGGAGCCAAACCTTGAATGTAGGGGGTGTTTGGCTCCGTGCTTCATTTCGTCCAGCATGCCCACTTCCCCCAACCTCGGGGTAAAGGGGCATCCCATAAGGGGGGTTAGTATTAACAATAGTTGAATACTCATACCCAATGGGTCGAGAATTCATAGGTATGTGTAGCTGCTGAAGTTGGGGATTTGTCCCTTGAGTAGCCAAGGGAATCGTCCCTTGTGGCTGAGGTCTAGTTGCCTCTATCTGGGCTTCTCCTTAGGTGGTGGCATAGGTTGAATGCGGAGGTACCTTCATGGTTGACGAAATCGTTTGGGTTGTCCCCGCGAGTGTCCCTCCTTCAAGGGCGCTGCTTATTCTCCGTGTTCTCGCCATGGTTGTTATTGTGCTTCCCAGAGACGGCGCTAAATGTTATGGATAAAAACTTAAGATATATTAATTACTGTATTTTATACTAAGGTTCGGGAGCTCAAGGCCTTTAATGGCTGCTCTCGTGTTTCGTAGCTTAACTCTGCCTTTACGAGATGCCTACGTATCTCTGTGAATTAGAGAATCAAGCCAGACCCCTTATATAGATGTTGGGAATCCTTGACTTAGACTTGGATTAGGAGACTTGGTGGGCAAGTCTCTGAATTAGAATGGACTTTGGAGTCCTAGGAAGTAGGAAGCTGATTCCTTATCCCATGAGGTTCCTTGGAGGCTAATCTACAAGGATTTATATCCCCACTAGGACTCATCTTAATAGCTGTTTTTCTCCCTTATTAATTAATTACGAAATTAATTAATATTCAAGGTTTTGGGTCTTGTTAACTGGGCTTCATTGCTGGACCATATCAGTCCTAATTTATTTGACATTAAATATTTATCTAGGCTATATTTAGGCCCATATCAAAAATTATTATAATTCAAAATTGAAAAACAAATTAACAAAATAAATTAAAAGGTACTATCATAAAAAAAATATGAAGTTTTTTCTAAAAAATCATTACTAGAACCAAAAAATTATGAAATATTGTCAAGATGCAAAAACCAAACAACTTTGCATTTTTTCATTAAACTGCACAATATTAAGAAAAGAAAATATGTAAATAAAAGAAAAATAACTACGTAAACATATTATGTGAACTATAATTATATTTTCTTAAATGACGTAAAATAATATTAAAAGTATTACATTATAATATAAGAAACAATTTGAGTTAGAATATTTATGAATAAATAATTTTTATTTTTATTTTATAAAATAAGGAACCCATTTAAATTATATTTTTGTATAACTATTACATGTGTTTTAATTTGTTTTGTAACAAAGAAAATTACAGTTTGTGTTTTAAAAAATTTAGAGCACATAAATCTTATAAAATTCAACGAAAAATTACAGTTTGTCTTTTTAAAAATTTAGAGCACATAAATTTTATAAAACATAAAAATTAGGAAGAAATATAATAATAAAAAAATTATAATTCAAAATTGAAATACCAATCTACTAAAATATATTTAAAAGTACTATAAAAATTAAATATAAAGTAATTTTTTTCAAAATCATTATTAGAACCGAAAAATGATAAAATATTATTACAAACGTCGTAAGATGCAAATCCAAACAACTTTCTAATTTTCGATCAAACTCCACAAGATTAAGAAAAACATGTATAAAAATAAAAAAATAATTACCTAAACATATTATATGATATGATTAAAATATTCTATTTACAAATTTATAATATGAAAAAAATCAAACAATGAAAGAAATAGAATAAATTTTAACATATATGTTACATTTAGGTTATTAATATCAAATATAATAATACGATAATAATTAAATATATAAGTACAAAAAGTATAATTTTTTGGAAAAATATATTATTATTGAAGAATATAAAATTTATTTAGGAAATAAAATTATCTTATTAAAAGTTAGTTAAATAAAGAATAAATATTCAAAAAAATATAAAAAAAAATAAGAACCATTCTCGTGCATAGCACGGGTATAAAGTTGATTTTTTATTAATACCGGTAGTTCCACTAACTTTTACTCGAACTCGTAAATATAGGCCCAGTATAGGGATGACATATTAATCCGATCCGACAAATACCCAATCCGAAATCCGAAATTTTGGATATACCGACCCAAAGTATTGGATTTGGATTTGGACTTGGACTTCGACTTGGATTTCAACTATACCAAACCGATACCCGATTTGAAATCTGAAATCTAATCCAAACCCGATCCAAATCCGAAATCAAATTATGTGCTTTTTAAATACTTGCAACAAAATTTTAGTTGTGATGAAATACTAAATATTATGTATTTTAATGTGTTTGACTACTTATTAATTAATATATTTTAATTTTAGCTAATATTAAATGTAATTAATGATGTTTGCATGTATAAATAACATTAAATTTGACTATATTATTCATAATTTTGGATACCCGAAAAATACCTGATCCGATCCGAAACCCAAAAAATACCTAGATCTCGAACATAAGCGCAATTATTAAAACTCAAAACGCAACAACCCTAGCATTAAACATAAACGAAACCATAGTTTTCATTCCACAATATTTAGTGCTGTATGTGGGAAGAAAACATCAACCATGATATGCACATAGAGCAGAAGTAACGATGGAACTGATGATCCATTCCCGTCGGTGCTATCTTGTTAAACATCAAGATCTAGGCGCACTCGACGCCACTCAAGGAAAAGTTCCTGCGGCGACAACTGATGCTCGGACTCAAGGGACGAATTCCCCAATTTAAGATACTCTTCTAGGGACGAATTCCCAACTACAACAGCTGCATGCGCCATTAAACTCTCAACCTGTTGGGTACGAGTTCGCAATGGTTGTGATTCTAAGAACTACAATCCACCTTATGGGATGCCTCTATTGTTAGTGTATACTGAAAATATTTATTTGAAGTATGTACATTTATTTCTGGCTAGTTTATTTGAGAATCATTTGAATGTTTACATGTTGTCTAATATTATATATTGTGAACAATCTAGTATCAAATGGGATACAGAATATTAGATTGTTAAATACGGTTATATAATATAATAAGGTTCACAGCACAGGTGGGGTTGGACAATCCACTGGTATGGCTGTAGTATTATTTAGATTAGTTTATATTGACTAATAAATAATACTAGTATACTTTGTGTATATTGAACAGGATCAAATTTAGAATTGTTCCCTTAATACTGATTAAGAAGGAGAACTAAGATTCTATGTTATTATTAATGCTTAGGTTCTTAATCCGGAAATAGTAATTGACACGTGTATATTATTTACATGCTTTGATTTATATATAAAATAATTCTTTTGAATTATATCATTATATTTTGGGTGATGGAATTATATACATGGTGGATATTATTTATTGAAGGAATCCATGTCCTGATAATATTCGGGTTAATGATGTCCCCTTGAAAGCTCAAAAAGATTTAATTATGTGAAACCCTACAGGTGGAATTTATTCTGGCATAATTAAATAAAGGTTAAGTGGATGATCAAGGATAAAAGATATTAATTAAATAAATTATCAGTAATTTATTTAATTAATGGACATATGATATTTTAAACATGGGGAATTTAATAAGCAAATAATATTGGAACCGAATTAATTAAATTACGGTATTAGGAAAGGTAGTGCAAATATTAATTCTTTAGTGGATTGAATTAATATTTAATTACATTGGGCTAGGCTCAAGATGTAATTAAAAGGCCCAACCTAATTATCCATGGTCCCTATTGTAGCCTATATATATTCTTATTCTCTTCTTGCTTGGGATTGTGTGAAAACATATTGTAGCCACCAAGGAGCAAGAAGAGAGGATAACTTGAGAAGACGGAGGCCACACTTCGCTCAAGGGAATTTGGGAATACAATAGAAGAGCGTGGAATCAACCATTAACAAGGTAATCCTCTTTTCGTAATCTTTATCGTAAAACGTAGTAACACCCTAAGTCCGTGGTTCCCAACATCTATACCCTAAGAGATCTCGATGATTCAAATCCCCCATTCAATGAGGAGATTATAAATACCCATATCTCAGGGAAGTTCAAGAAGCCCACCATAAAGGCATATGATGATACTTGCTACCCCACGAATTATGTGAGGATATTCTCCAGTTTATTTATATTTGATTGGGTCATTCAAAGCTCTAATCTAGGCCTTTATTAAGCAATTTATTAGTGCCAGAGTGCATAAAAAAAGTTCGACTTCTCTTATGAGCATGGTATAAGGAGCGAAGGAGTCCATTAGAGACTACCTAAATCGAATCACAAAGGAGTATTGTAATGACAAGTGACAATAACATAGAAATTTGATTCACCTCGGTTGCTCATCTTCAGGCAAATGGGCAAACTGAAGTTGCCAACCGGATCATCCTTGATGGACTCAAGAAGATGGTTGAACGCTCAAGAAACACTTGGGTAGATGAGTTGTTGCATATATTATGAACATTTCGCACCCCTTGCATAGTTACAACTGAAGCCACCCCATTCATGTTGGCTTATGAAGCCGAGGTAGAGGTGAAGGGTTTCGAGCACATAAACGCAGCGGAAACGATGTAAAATTAAATTAAAACCAGAATAAAATCAAAATCCTACACATGATCCATGCAAAAATAGATATTTAATTTGTAGTAAGAATCTTTACCTTAAAAAAGCTTTAAGAGTTCATTAATGGAGTTTCAAACCTTATTGAATCACCACGTATCCTGCTCTCGCGATCTACGCTCTACGGTATCCACACGAACGCATTTCTTGAAAGATTGATGTGTACTAACACCCGAAAACTCCATCTCTACCTCTCTTCCTCTTTCTCCTTGAACGACTAGGGTTTTGTAAACCATGTATTTTTTTATAAATCAGCCCTCAAAGATTTTATATAAAGAGAAGGATGAGTTTTCTAATAATAATCTAATTATAATTAATATTAATCCGAAATTCCAATTTATTATTTAATTAAGTCACACTTAATTAATTAATAACTTATTTATGAATTAGTTTAAGTAATTTCTCTAATTTATTTATTTAATTAATTAAGTCATACTTAATTAATATCATAAATAAAATAAATAACTTATTTAATTTAAATTCATAATTTAAATTATTTCTCCTTCAAGCGTTCTTTGCGTGTGACCCTGTAGGTTATTATTACGTTGACAATAATTTTAATATCTCATATTAAATTTATAAACAATGAGCGGCATCTGATAATACATCATTGCTATCCAAGTAATAATAATTATATCGGTGATTCGATTAAATCTTTCATGATAATGTACAATGTAATATAATCCCCTTAACCAAATATTATAGATTAAACTAGAGGCATGTAATGTGTCATCCTCGTCATAGTTTAATCCAAGTTTCCTTGATCAATGAGTAGACTATCATATCAAATCAACATTTGAGCTTGATCACACATTTCATAGTATAGCTAACCCAAGAGGCGAATAATATCACTCCTAACATAGGAGGGTTAAATCCCATCTAGATCATTCATATTTCTCATACGATTCATAATATCTCAAAATATACTTTTATCATTACCCGGTCAAAGGTAAATTTTAATGTAATCAAAGTACATTAATTCTCGTATAAAAATATAATGATTTCAAGTCTAAGGACCATTACATCATTATCACAGTAAGAATTACTTATGATAAAACAGACATGTAGAATCTCACATTGGGTCTCTCCAACACCATGTACACTTAAATCTGTCTGTGTTTTTTACTTTAATATCACCATACCTATGATCAATGAGATGTGATCATCAGTCAACAAATACACCAGTCTTAATGTATTATTATTGCCCCTTAATAATAATACTCGACTAGGGACCCTTAAGAATATTGATACTATTATCATAATCTCATTTCTAAGTCGTGTACTTAGAGATATAGAATTGCATATCATATTCCAAGGATATTTATTAATCTAACATTATATCACAGTAAATTAAGAATAAATAAATTATAAAGAGAATAATCGATAGAACATAAACATTAATAATCCAAATATCTTGAACTAAAATATTATAGTGTTGTGTCTAGGGCACAAACACTAACAATCTCCCACTTGCACTAGAGCCAATCACCCATGTATCTAATACTCATGAAACTAGTATGACCATCGTGCTTCTGCTATGACAAAGCCATAGTCAGTGGGTCTGCAACATTATCATTACTATGCACTTTACACACACACACACACACACACATATATATATATATATATATATATAAATATCCTTGATCATTAATCTCATTAATAAGGTGATATCACCTAAGCACATGCCCAACCAGCCTCCTTGGCTGTTTTGAAAACATTAATATATTCTGCTTCCATTATAGAATTATCAATGATCTTGCTGTGAACTATTCCAGCTAACATCACTTATATTTAGACAAAAAATAAACCAGACATAGACACATTATCATCCTTGTCTATCCAAAAATTAGGTTCAAAAACTAGCATCCGTGTAACCCTTTACAACTAGTTCCCTATCTTCTCCATACACTAAAAATAAATCTTTAGTCCTCTTTAAGTACTTGAGAATATTCTTGAAAATTATCTAGTGACCATCACCTGGATTAGACTGGTATCTGCTTGTCATGCTAAAAGTATACGAAATATCAGGATAAATACATATCATTGTACAAATTATAGATCCAATTGCTGAAGCATATGGAACTTTCTCAAACGGCCCTTATCATCTAGTGATTTAGGGGGCAATTATCTTTTGAGATCACTATCCCATGAGACATCAAAATATATCCTTTCTTTGTCTCCTGCATCCTAAAATGATGCAATAATTTATCAATATATGTAATCCGACTAGGTCGATTAATCTCTTTAATCTATCTCTATAGATCTTGATCCCTAATATATAGGTAGCATCGCTTAAGTCTTTCATCGAGAAACTATTTCTCAACCAAGTCTTAATAGCCTATAGAGAAGGTATGTCATTCTATATTTGTTATATGTCATCCATATATAATAATAGAAATGTCACATGGCTCCCACTAACCTTCTTTTAAACACACGGTTCATGTTCAGTTTGAATAAAGCCAAACTCTTTGACTGTTCAACAAAATGAATATTCCATCTCCTTGAGGCTTGCTTCAATCTATAAATAGATAGAAGCAACTTACATATTATCTTAGCAAACTTTGGATCGATAAAACCCTCAGGTTGTATCATATATACATCCTCTTCAAGACTCCAATATAAGAAAACGGTTTTGACATCCATTTGCCAAATCTCATAGTCAAAGTAAGCAGCTATTGCTAGCAAAATTATGATGGACTTGATCATAGCAACTGATGAAAAAAAAGTTTCATCATAGTTTATACCATGATTTTTCGAAACCTTTTGCCACTAGTCGCACCTTATAGGTCTGTACTTTACCATCCAAGTCAGTTTTCTTCTTGAAAACCCACTTGCACCCTATAGGTTTTACCCCTTCGAGTGGATCAACTAAAGTCAATACTTTATTTAGTTAGATATAATTAATGATATCAGAAGATAAACTATCAGGACTTAATATCAGAACTTATTGAAGGTGACGTCATCATCACTTGTATATTAGTACTTGATGATCAACAGTTGATGTCATCAGGACTTAGTCACTTCAGTAGATATTCAAGAAGGAAAATGATTGCAGAATTCAAGGTGGTAAAGGACTTTATATTAGAAGAAATAGAATAAGATTCCTAATTGATTGTGTAACTGTGCATTATATAAGCACAAATTAGGTTTACTCTATATGAGATAAAGAATTGTAATATCTTTCAAGATAACCTAGAAGCTCTCAAGGATAATTGTTCATCCTTTGAGAGAGTACTTGTGTAATAGTTTTTATCCGATTAATATAAAAACTGTTGATTCTGTTAAAGATTTATCAAATTATTTGCATAAACTGTATTCACCTCCCCTCTACAGTTGATTACGGACATAACAGTTGGTATCGGAGCTTGTTGTTGACATTCAAACAATTTAAGATCTGAAAATCAATCTTTAATGGTAGACAAAGAAGCACCACATAATCTACCACCACCCCAGCCACTTCACAGATTAGCAGTAATATGAGTAGGTATGAAGCCATCAAGGTTCCAATCGTGAAGATAGATGAATATCCAATCCGGAAAGTTAGGAGGGCCATGTGCTTGGAAGCAACAGATCCTGAATACCTGAGTAGGATTTATGATGGTCCTCATAGACCAATGAAGGTAGCTTCTGCTGTTGCAGGAGAAGCAGAAAAGATGGTTGATAAAGACAAGAATGACTATACTCCCGAAGATCTTTCATCTATTATGAAGGATGCAAAAGTCAGACATATCTTGCATAACAGTCTTGATAGTGTTATGTCCGATAAGGCAATTGGATGTAAAACAACAAAGGAAATTTGGGATCCTTTAAAAGTAAAGTGTCAAGGTACAACTGCTATCAAGAAGAACATGAGAATGATACTTACTCAAGAATATGAGCACTTTGACTCAAGAGATAATGAGTCCTTAACTGAGATCTATGACAGATTTCAAAAGCTATTGAATGACTTGTCTCTTGTCAACAAAGAATATGATTTAGAGGACTGAAACTTGAAGTTTCTACTTGCACTCCCTGAAAAGTGGGACTTTAAGGTCACATCAATAAGGGATAACTATGAACTTGATGAAACACCTCTAGATGAGATCTCTGGCATATTAAAAACTCATGAACTAGAGATGGAGCAAAGAAGAAAGAGAAAAGGATCCAAGACTAGACCAGTTGCACTTAAAGTTGAAGAGAAGCCATGAGAGAAAGCTAGGAGAAAAGGTTACTCCAAAGGAAAAGCTATGATTGCAAAGTCTGATACCGAGTCATCAAACTCTGATGATGAATTAGATACTGATAGTGATCATGACAACAATAAAGACATGGAACAAATGGCTGCTCTATTGGTTAAAAGCTTCAAAAAGATGGTCTACAAGAACTTCAAGAAAGGGAAAAGGTTTTCCAGAAAGGGTTCTAGTTCCTCAAACTCTAATAAGGGGAATGGCAAAAGAAATACTGATTGGAATGAATGAAAGTCAGAAAAGATTGACAAGTCAAAGGAAAGATGCTATAACTGTTATGGAATTGGGCACTTTACAACTGACTGTAGAAAACCAAAAGCTGAAAAGAAACAAGCCTTGATCACAAAGAAGAAAAATTGAGATGATTCATCAGATTCAGATGATGGTGTTAACTATGCTCTCATGGAAAATATTGATATTGTGGCTGACACTGCTGAATTAAAGGTACCTCAAACCACCCTTGCTTTTTATACTGATGATATCCATGAATTAAGACTGTTTCTTAAATATTTGCATGTTAGTTATAGGGATCAAACCTTAGAGAATAATAGAATCAAGAGTGAAACTCCGAGTTAAAGAAAATGAATGATCACCTAGAAATTGAGTTGCTTTCCATGTTAAAAATTCAAAAAGAAAGAGATAATGTTGTTTATGTTAAAGAAAAACTGTTAGAAAAGCATGCTTATCTAGAAAATGAGTTAGCTAATGAAAGAGAGGTTATTAAGATTTGGATTAACTCAGGAAAAACTAATCAGGAAATTTTAGAAAATGGCTGTTGGGGATCATAATTAGGATATGCTAAAAGATCTAATTGTTAATAAAAAATGGAAAGGAAACTGAGACAACTAAACCAGTAAATACTGATATCAAGGGAAAACTGAACAAAGTTCAGTTGAAGCCCATTAAGTTTAATTCAAGTGCTGATACTGGTAAGTTAATTTATGAAGCAGGTTCAACCTCAACACATAGTCAAACTTAAGTAATGATAAGAGTGAACAAGTCCACTCAAGATCAGTAAATATTGGTTTAATGACTTAGAAACAGCTTAAGCAAAAGTAGAAGGATGTACACATGAAAGACAGGGAGAAAAAGCCTAGGAAAAACAGAAATGGTAAAGTAGGTGTTAATAAGAGTGGTAATTATGTAACTGCTCCTAATGCACCTAGAAAGACATGCTTGAACTGTGGTAGTACTAATCATCTTGCTAATTCTTGCAGGAAGAATAAAGAGATAAATACTGTTCCCCCAAAATCAGAGTTTAAGAATAAAATAGTTAGATATAAACCACAGAGTCCTTATTTTCATTGTGGTAGTGTGTGGCACTCTATTCATACATGTAAAGAGTATCACATTATATATTATGATTATTATGAACCGGAACCCTATTTAAATAAAGCAAAATCTGTTTCTGCATGTGTAAATAATGATAATAAGGATGTTAACATAAACTCTGAAATGAAGTCTTTTGCTGTATATGTTAACAAACTTAAAAAGGCCAAAGGATCCAAGCAAGTCTCGGTCCTTAAAAAATAACTGATTTTAAATACTGATTACAGGGTAACAGGAGAAATTCTCTAGTTCTGGACAATGGATGCTCATGACATATGACTGGTTATAAATCCCTGCTATCAGAGTTTAAGGAGAAAGTTGGCCCAAGTGTTTCTTATGGAGATGGCAACTTAGGAAAAATCTTGGGATATGGAAAAATCAAAATTGGGAATGTCATCATTGAAGATGTAGCTCTGGTTACAGGACTCAAGCATAATTTGATCAGTGTGAGTCAGATCTGTGACAGAGGTTACCATATGAATTTCTATGAAGAATATTGTGAAATTGTCATTAAGTCTAATGGCAAGATTGTGATGACTAGAGTAAGACATGGTAGTTTATATGAAGCAAGGGTCTCCATAAATACTGATAGATCAGAAGTTTGTTTGCTTAGTAGAGCATCTGTGGAAGACAGCTGGAACTGGCATAAAAGACTTTCTCACCTCAATTTCAACAACGTAAATGAACTTATGAGAAAAGATTTTGTAAGAGGATTGCCCTATGTAGTATTTACTCCTGATGGCTTATGTGATTCATGTTAGAAAGCCAAGCAAAGAAAAACATCTTTCAAGAGTAAATCTGAATCCTCTATTCTTGAACCATATCATCTACTTCATATTGATCTCTTTGGTCCAGTCAATGTTATGTCAATTTCCAAGAAGAGGTATGCACTTGTAATTGTTGATGAATGTACAAGATACACATGGGTGTACTTTCTGCACATCAAGAATGAATCTCAATCCCTTCTCCTTGATTATGTGAGAAAATTGGAAAAAGGATCAACACACAAAGTAAAGATAATCATAAGTGATAATGGAACTGAATTCAAGAACAATTCTATGGGAGAGTTCTGTAAATTTAAGGGGATAAAACAAGAATTTTATGCTCCTGGAACTCCACAACAAAATGGAGTTGTTAAAAGAAAGAATAGAACTCTCATAGAAGCTGCAAGAACCATGCTAGAGGAAGCAATATTGCCTATCTATTTTTGGGCTGAGGCTATGCAAACTGCTTGCTTCACACAGAATGCAACTTTGATCAACAAGCATGGTAAAATACCATTTGAGATGGTGAAGGGAAAAAAGCCAAATTTGAAGTACTTTCACATTTTTGGTTGCAAATATTTTGTTCTCAAAACTAATCCAGAACAACTTACTAAATTTGATCTAAAAGCTGATGAAGGCATTTTTGTTAGTTATCCACTTTCAACAAAAGCAATCAGAGTTTACAATCTGAGAACAAGGACAGTCATGGAATCCATTCATGTATCTTTTGATGACAAGAATATTACAAGTCTGGAAGATTGTTTAGTGGCATTTATGTCCACTTATAATGCTCTATAAAGGTTTGGATTGGTGTTTTATACTAAAGTTATTTGTGTTTTTGATGTGTTTTGTAGTGTTTTTGCATTTTAGGCATATAGCAGGGATCAAGGTGATTTAGCATCGCTTTGATGCTAAAATGCTAAAATGGTGTTAGGAAGGAGTTGTGAAGATCGCTCATGCAAAAGCCATTAAGAATCAGCAAATAAAGATGGCAATTTCAGTTTTCCAGAATGACGGTGCGCCCGCGCTGTGCTAGCGCGTGGCCGCGCCAGAGAAGCAGAATGTCAGCGCGCCTGCGCTGGTGAAGCGTGCGGCCACGCCAGGTCGGGATTCCAGATTCCTGTTTCAATTAGAAGAATATTTTTCTGGACTTCTGGATTAATTGGGCTGCTATATAAGGACAACTAAAAGACATTTTTCATAATGGAGCTTAAGAAGAAGACAGCAAGAAGACCTATAGCAATTCAACCAAGGCGAAGATGATTTAGTTTATTCTTGTGATTCTTTCTTCTAAGTTGTAATCTTGGATGCTCGTTTCTTGTTTTATTGAACCTAATACTCTTGTTTAATGTACTTGGTTTATTATTCATTTTATAAAGACCTAGTTAATTTTACCATGCTTTCATCAGAACCTACAGTGATGATGAGTTCAGTTATGGGCTAATCGTTATCGTGGGGTTCTAACGGATTTACTTATGGATTTCTCTAGGTAATTGTTTCGATACCATAGTGTGTGGTGATTGTATGATATCCTAGTTTTGGTTGTGCTTATTCGTCTTATGAGCGTCGCAAACTTATAAGATAGCGTGTTAATCTCTAATGAAGCGACAATGAATTTAGAGGTTTAGAACTTGCCATGCTAGCATAGGTTCATGTAGTTGATATGCATGATTCGTAGGTAATTTTAACCATCTTACTTTCCCTATGTAATCACGATAGATAACTTGCACATTAAACCGTTATATTGTCAAATTCTATAAATATATAGGGTCTCAATATAATTGGTGTATTCAACTTCTATCTCTTTTATGGATGTCTGGTAGTAGGGTATTCGTGCAAAGAAAGTTGGCATTTACTAGTTTCGTGTTATCTGATTAGTGTCATCACAATTGCATGCTAAGGTTAAGAACAAAAAAGCTATTGAAAGAAGTAGTAATGAAGTTAGAATCCCATGTTTGTGTTATATACGTAAATCAATCTTTTAATCTCTTAGTTAAAATTCTTTAGCATAATCTCTTAGTTAATCTTAGTTATAAACAAAACCAATTTGTTATCATCTTAGCATTGAATAATAACCATACCATTGTTGCATAAGTACATTGATTGAAATTAACCTAAAAGAGTCTTTATAGGAATGAACTAGAACTAATTCTATATTACTTGAGAACGCGTATACTTGCGTGAATATTAGCGTGTGTTTTCATCCTAACAAGTTTTTGGTGCCGCTGCCGGGGACTCATGGTTATTTTTAATTTATTTTCTTGACATTAGTGTTCGTTAAAGTTCATTGACTAAGATATTTTACTTGTTTGTTTGTTGCTTTTTCAGGTAGTATAGAGAGTGTGTATGCTAACGTGTTCTCAACTTCGAAAGAGAACACTGGAAAAAGAAGATGAGGAAGTAGTAGTAGAAGAACTACTTGTAGAGGAGAAAGTTAAAGAAGAAATCTTAGTTGAGAAAGAAGAAGAAGCTCTTATTGTAATGGGCGAACCAGAAGTGAATACAAAGTCTTTGATGGACTATTCTCAGCCTAAGATCAATGATATTCAGTCTCGCATTGTCAGACCAGCCATCGCAGCTAACACTTTTGAAATCAAAGCTAGCACGATTCAGATGGTTCAGAACTCAGTTCAATTTGGGGGTTCTCCGACAGAAGACCCCAATATGCATATTAGGGATTTCATCGAGATCTACGATACTTTCTAATTCAACAATGTGTCTGAAGATGCTGTCAAGCTAAGGCTTTTCCCATTCTCTCTGAGGTATAAAACTAAGTGTTGGTTGCATTCTCTACCACCAGGCTCTATCACCAAATTGGAAGATTTTGCTCAAAAGTTTCTTACAAAGTTCTTTCCTATGGCGAAGACAACTGCAATCAGGAATGCTCTTACTCAATTTGCACAGCAATCCAGAGAGTCTTTGTGTGAGGCTTGGGAGCTATATAAGGAGATGCTTTGAAAGTGTCCTCACCATGGGATGCCTGACTGAATTATCATTAACTGTTTCTACTACGGGTTGTGTGTAACTTCTAGACCCATGCTTGATGCAGCATCAGGTGGAGTCTTATGGGCTAAGAGCTACGATGAAGCTTATGAGTTGATTGTACTGATGGCTTCTAATAAATACCAGAACCCAACTCAGAGACTACCTCAGGGCAAGGTAGCAGGAATTATGGAGTTGGATGTAATGAAAGGTATACCTTCTGAGAGAGTATACCTTTCATAAACTTTGCATAACTAGGCATTTTTTCAAGAGCTTCAGCGAAAGGTATATTAATGTGAAGTTTTTTGAATACCTCCAGAAACTTCTCAAACTGCTTATCCAACCTTTTCTTCTGCAGCCTCTTAGGAAAGGGAGGTGGATGATAGATTTGTTTCCCCCCTGTATTACCCTCAGGAGGAGTGTGTTCAACAGTAGTGTTCCTTGATTCCACTTCAGCTTCCTTCTATACTTCTTCTTCATCTACAGCTTCTTCATCCGAAATATGGGAGTGTTCGGGATTTACAACCTTCCCAGGCCTTATTATAATTGCCTTTACCTGCTCCTTAGCTTCCCTTTTTCCTGGTACTTCAACATCACTAGGAAGTGTACCAGGTTGATGATTTAACAAGGCATTGGAAATTTATCCAATTTTATTTTCCAAGGTCTTGATAGATACCGCTCGGCTCTTGCACATGAGCCTCAACTCTTCCAATTCAGATTTTTCATTAGACTGTTGCAGCTGGAGTTGTTGTCTTGATGCATATTACGGTTGCTGAAACCCAGGGGGTAGTAGTGCTTTGCTGGATACTGCTGATAAGGGTGCTGAACCGCATTATGAGTGTTGCTCCAGCTAAAGTTAGGATGATTACGGTTGTTAGGATGATAGGTGGCTGGTACAGGTTGCTGCGACCTCTGAAAGTTGCTCAAGAACTGAGCTGATTCACTAAAAATGGCACACTGATCAGTCTCATGGGCATCAACACAAAGTTCACAGACACTAGTGATATGATTAACTCCATAATTAGACAGAAAATCCATCTTCATCGTCAAAGCCTTAAGCTGAGCAGCTATAACAGTAGCTGCATCCAACTCCAGAATTCCTGCTCCCTTACCCTGAGATAGTCTCTAATTAGGATTCTAGTATTCATTAGCAGCCATCAATTTAATTAATTCATAAGCTTCATCATAGCTTTTAGCCCACAAGGCTCACCCTGATGCTGTATCAAGCATGGGTCTAGAAGTAGCACCCAAACCATTATAGAAACAGTTAATGATCATCCAGTCAGGCATCCCATGATGAGGACACTTCCTAAGCATTTCCTTATATCGATCCCAAGCCTCAGATAAAGATTCTCCAGATTGCTGAGCAAATTGAGTAAGTGCGTTTCTGATTGCAGCTGTCTTCGCCATAGGAAAGAATTTAGTTAAGAACTTTTGAGCAAGATCCTCCCATTTGGTGATAGACACTGGTGGTAGAAAATGTAACCGACACTTAGCTTTATCCCATAGAGAGAATGGGAAAAGCCTCAACTTAATAGTATCTTCAGAAACTCCATTGAACTTGAAAGTGTCGCAGATCTCGATAAAATCTCCGATGTGCATATTGGGGTCTTCTGTCAGAGAACCCCCAAACTAAACTGAGTTCTGTATCATCTGAATCGTGCTTGACTTGATCTCAAATGTATTAGCCGAGATGGTTGGTCGAACAATGCTAGACTGAATATCATTGATCTTCGGTTGAAAGTAGTCCATCAAAGCCTTTGGATTTACTTCTGGTTCTCCCATTGCAATAAGAACCTCTTCTTCTTTCTCAACTAAGATCTCTTCTTCAACTTTCTCCTTTACTACAACTTCTTTCTCAGCTTGATCCAGTGTTCTCTTATGAGACCGAGAACGCGTATGCATACACGCTCGCTAGATTACCTGAAACACGTCAAGGAAATATGTAAGTAACAATGTACAAGTCACTGAACTTTAACGACCAATGATGACAAACACATAAACTAAAAATTAACACTGCAGTCCCCGACAACGGCGCCAAAAACTTGTTAGGGCTACAACACGCGTTAATATTCACACAAGTATACGCGATCGCGAGTAATATATAATTAATTCTAGTTCGTTCCCACAGGGACTGGTTTAGGTTAATTTCAATCAATGTATTTATGCAACACTAGTATGATTATTATCCAATGCTATGATGAATAACAATTTGAGATTGTTTAACTAAGATTAACTAAGAGTTATACTAAAGAACACAAACTAGGAGATTAAAGAGAGTTGAATAATATATGACACAAACATGGGATTCTAACTTTATTAAATACTTCATTCAATAGCTTTTTCATTCTTAACCTTAGCATGTAATGGTGATAACACTAATCAGATAACACGAAACTGATAAACGCCAACTTTCGTTATACACATACCATACTACCAGACATCCACAAAAGAGATAGAAGATGAATAAACACTAATTATATTGAGACTCTATATGTCAATAGAATTTGACAACATAACGGTTTAATGCACAAGTTATCTATCGTGATTGCATATGGCAAGTAAGATGGTTAAAATTACCTATGAATCATGCATATCACATACATGAACCTATGCTAGCATGGGAAGTTTTAAACCCATAAATTCACTTTCGCTTCATTAAAGATTAACACACTATCTTATAAGTTTGCGACGCTCACAAGACGATAAGTAAAACCAATACTAGGTTATTATACAATCACCACACACTAAGGCTTCGAAACAAATTAACGAAAGAAATCCATAAATAAATCTGTTAGAACCCCACGATAACGATTAGCCCATAATCGGACTTATCATCAACGTGGGTACCGATGAAAGCATGGTATAATAAACGTAGTCTTTATACTGAATAAATAAAACCAAGTACGAAACAAGAGTATGGATTCACGAAAACTAGCATCCAAAGTTACAACTTAAAATAAAGAATCACAAGAATAAACTAGATCTTCTTCGCCTTGGTTGAATTGTGCTCTACGTTCTTCTTACGCCTTCTCCTTAAGCTCTGTTACATCTTCTTATGAAAAACGAGCATAAGTTATGTTTATATAGCAGCCCATGCAGAGTAGAAGTCCAACAGATCAAAATTCCAGAAGAAACATGATTTAATTTTCCCGACCTGGCGCGGCCGCGCGCTTGACCAACAAGGGCGCGCTGACATTCTGTCATCCTAACGCGGCCGCGCGCTATCACAGCGCGGGCGCGCCGTCTCTCTGGAGAAATTTCTGACTCTTTCTTTTCTTGCTGATTTGAGTTGGTATTTTCACGAGCTTTTATTCTAGAAACTATCCTAACACCAAATTAGCATCCAAACAATGCCAATGTACCTGTATTCCTGATAAATGCCTGAAATGCAAAAACACTACAAAAACACGTTAAAATACCAACAAGTTGAGTACAAAACATCAATCCAAAGCTTTACGGAGCGTTATAAAGTGTCATAAATGCCACTCAACATACCCCCAAACTTGAACCGATGCTTGTCCTCAAGCATAAGCAGACTCAAAGAACAAGAAATGAAAATACACGAATGTAACAATCCCCATATAATAACTAAACCACGAGCAACATCTCAACAAATACAGTTATTCGCACAAAGATCAATCAAACCCCACAAATCAACTTACAAGCCAGAAACATGTGTGTGTGCAAATGCTTACAGATATACTATCACAACTAGATCGACACTCATGACTCACTAATCATCAAAACAATCGCAAGGTTATAAATAGAATAAAAGCTAGACTCAAAATAACTTATAACACTTCTATTCTTATATCGGAGTTTTACATGGATTCACGCTTTTATTCTCAACACAAAACAACACAAATATGCTTATTTGACCGTACAATGAGTGAGGTCCACAAAAGACTTATACAATAATACCCATGTAGCGAGCGTTAGGTTAGTGGATCCCAGACTATAAAAAGCCTTAGGTCACTAGGCACAAAGTCCCCTAAGAACTTAATAACTCGAGTATTGAATAGTCCACTCGTGATCAATTATATATAAACACATATTTTTTTTTCTGTTTCTTTGTTTTTTCTCAAATTTCTGAACGAGTGCGTTTCGCTCCATCTTGTTCAACCCTAGACTACTCATATAAAATGAGCCGGCTACTAGCCATTTGACACCTAGCCACAACAACTAGCCATGAAATCTAATTTTTAAATATCCATGCTATTTTATCATTAAGAGAATATCCTAAATTCTAAATATAAATAAGCGATTAAACTTTGACAAATAAATAAACCATGACCATGATCTAGCCCTCAAGCACCCTATAAGACTTAGTGAAATACCATTGTCTCTAGCATGCAAATCCACTCGATCAGACTTAACATCACTAAACACGACATCACTACAATAGCATCAGTATCACAAATCAATCAGAAAAATCATCTAAGGGATCATGTTATTATGTAAATGCATGAAACTATATGAACAAACTATCATAAAAAGTACAAAAATAAAAAAAACTACTACATGGCAAATATGCAACTATATGAACTAAACTAGCATGAATATGCAACTATATGCGACTCACATAAAACACATAAATCCTTAACTACTACCTCCCAAACTTGAAATATTCATTATCCTCAGTGAAGGTAATAGCAAGGAATCAGGCATACCTAATCAGAACTAGGATCATCACCCTCTAGGGGTGGAGTGTCAGGAGTGTCTGGAGGTGGATACATCGAGTCCTCACCGAATACTGGCCACTGAATATCAACTCCTGTGGCTCTGAAAGCATTCCCCAATGCCTGGGTGAGGTCATGTGCAAACCTGCTATGAATGTCATGCATCTCATTCATCCTCCTAGCTAAATGCATATACTGCGTCGTACTTAAACAAGCACTGCCCTGTGCTTCCTCCTGCTGCTGTTGCTGCTGTGATCCCGAAGGACTAGCCTCCTCTCCCAACTGAGCTCTCCAAGCTGCTCGACGAGCCTGCGAAGTCCCACCAGCATAAGTCTGATCCGCTAGCCTTCCACCTGGCAGATGGTCATAAGAACATCCAAGTGTTAGGGCAAAAACACGCGCTAATATTCACGCAAGTATACGCGTTCGCAAATAGTATAAGATATAAATTAGATTCATTCCCATAGAGACTGGTTTAGGTTAACTTCAATTTATGCACCTATGCAACAATGTATGGTTATCGCTCAATGTTAAGATAAATAACAAATTGGGTTTTGATTAAACTAAAAGATTATACTAAATAACATTAACTAAGAGAATTGAGGTTGAATTACTATATATGACAAACATGGGATCCTAACTTCATTAAATACTTCATTCAATAGCCTTTTCATTCTTAACCTTAACATGTGATGGTGATGACACCAATCAGATAACACGAAACTAGTAAATGCCAACTTTCGTTGTACGAATACCCTACTACCAAGCATCCACAAAAGAGATAGAAGTTGAATAGACACCAATTATGCTTAGTCCTTATATGTCTATAAGAATTGAAAATATAACGGTTTAATGCGCAAGTTATCTATCGTGATTACATAGGGCAAGTAAGATGGTTAAAATTACCTACGAATCATTCATATTAATACATGAACCTATGCTAGCATGGAAAGTTCTAAACCTCTATATTCACCGTCGCTTCAATAGAGATTAACAAGCTATCTTATATGTTAGCTACACACATAAGATGAATAAGCACAACCACTTATCAATCAATCACCATACACCAAGGTATTGAACAAATTAACTATAGAAATCCATAAGTAAATCCGTTAGTTACCCACGATGATGATTAGTTCATAATCGAACTCATCATCACCATGGGTTCTAATGAAAGCATGATATAAAACAATATAAGAGTACTAAGCTTCAAGAACAAATCGAAAGCAAGCATCCAAGTATCAACTATATTAAAAAAAAGTCTTCTTCTTTGTATCCATCTCGTGCTCTCTAGGTCTTCTTATTGCTCTCCAAGGCCTCCTTTTTGTTAAAAACGTAATTTTATTGATATATATAGGCTTCTGGTCGTTCTGGGCTTCCAGACTCTCAAAATCAGACTGGAATCAGGATTCTGTGAAAATGACCTGGCGCGGCCGCCCGCTATCCCAGCGCGGGCGTGCTCTGATTCTGACCTTCTGGCACGGCCGCCCCGCATTCCAGCGCGGGCGCGCCGTGCTACTGTTCTTTCAGTGCGGCCGCCCCGCTTCCCAGCGCGGGCGCGCCGTGCTTCTGGACTTTTGCTCCAATTTCTTCTTTTGCTTGTAAGTTGAGTTCCGCTTATCAGAATTCGACGATCCAATAGTTCATGCGAAGCTCTCGAGATGCTTCTCAACATGAGAATGGTCTTGGCTTCAGATTCTGACCTCCTTTCAGCATATTACCTTGAAAAGCTTTATTAATCATCCAACTAATGCCTGTAATGCACAAACACAAAAACACATCAAAAATACCAACAACTTGAGTCCAAAACACCAATTTAATCCTGTAATGAAGCGTTCTAAGTTGATATAAAATCCACTCATCACACCCCCAAACTTGAATCGATGCTTGTCCTCAAGCATAAACAGACTCAAAACTACAAAACAAACCTAATGCATGAATGTAACTACGTGAATGTAACTAAATGATAATGCAATCGATCCCCTCAGAATAACCATAACCAAATAAATAAGTCAATGTCTCTAAGAATACAATGACTCAAAATGGAGCTCAAATAAATCCCACAAACCAACTCACAAACTAGAAAGATGCGTGTGTGGATGCTTAACAGATATACTCTCGAAACTAGATCAATAACCATAACTTATCTTTCATCAAAACAATCACAAGCTTATAAACAGAATAGATGTTAAACACATAATGACTCACAACACCTCCTTCCTACTAGAGTTATACAAGGATTCATGCTATTATTGAACACATAACAAAGATGCTTAGTTGGTCGTGCAATGAATGAGGTCCCAAAAGATTTATGCAATAATACCCATGTAGCGAGCGTTAGGTTAGCGGATCCCAGACTATGAAAAGCCTTAGGTCACTAGGCACAAGTCCCCTAGAACTTAATAACTCGAGTATTAAAGAGCTCAGTCTTGATCAAGTATGCATAAACACATACTTTTTTTTCTTCTTTTCTTTTTTTTTTTCTTTTTTTTTTCAACAATTTCTGAATGAATTCATTTTGCTCCATCTCATTCAATCCTAGACTACTCATAAAACTATGAGCCGACTACTAGCCATTTGACGCCTAGCCTTACAATAACTAGCAATGAAATTAAAGTTTTTCTCCAGTTTAAAATTTTAGTGTCCTTTTTGTCATTACGAGAATACCAGAAATTCTAAATATAAACAAGTGATTAAATCTCAACAACAAACAAGTATGATCATGATCTAGATCAAAAGCAACCCAATAAGACTTTGTAATTTTTTTTCTTTCTGGCATGCAAATCAATTCATTAAGACTTAAACATCCCTCTATTCGTCATCACCACACTCAAATTAACATCAACCAATCAATTAGAAATAGCTCAACCTAAGGGATCATGTTATATGCATGCAAATACAACTATATGGAATCACATAAAAAATAAACAAATCTGTCCTATATGAACAATCATACAAAAATATGAATGAAATACAACTAAACATGCAACATAAATCTATATGAACTATATGGACACACACAAACTAATCCTTACATTATCACCCCCAAACTTAAAATTTTCAATGTCTTCATTGAAGGCAATAATAAGGATTCCAGGCATACCTAGTCATCAGAAAGGTCACCCTCTTTGGGTGGAGGATCAGGTGGCCAATAAACCTCGACACCAGTGGCTCGGAAAATAGTGCCCAAAGCCTATATCAAATCTGCAGCAAAACAACGGTGAATGTCGTGCATGGCCTCAATACGCCGAATCAACTTTCTATACTTCTCATCACCAACACCAATCCTATCAACTACCTGCTGCACATGAGAAGAACCCTCTGTAGGCACTGGATGATTCGTTTGGCTACCCTCTACATCATCAAAAATATATCCCAAGCCTTTATCATGTGGTGCACCTACAAATGCTTAACTCAAGTGATCTGGTAGTGGGTGAAGCTCAAGTATGGAAACATCTTCAATAAATGGCTCGTGACACTACTGAGAAATTTTCAGCTCTGCTAACCAAAGAGAATCGAATGGCATATCCAACTTCCTCTTCCACGGAGGTGCATTCAAAACCTGCAGTTGCTCTGCTCCTTTCTTGTCATCAATAACTGATTTCCCCATTAAGGATCTCTCTAAGGTCTTTGACTTTGGTAATTGCTCAATTTCCGAATTCACGACAGAGTCTACCCACTCTACTTTAAAGCACTCCTCTTTAGTTATGGGTAACTTTATTGCCTTGAACACATTAAAAGTGACCTTTTGATCGTGAACCTTCATCGTAAACTCTCCTTTTTGCACATCGATCATAGTTCGGCCAGTAGCTAAGAATGGTCTCCCCAAGATAATGGCTTATCCAACTTCTGCTTCTACAGCCTTTTAGGAAAAGGAGGTGGAGGATAGACCTGTTTCTCCCCTGTATTACCCTCAGGAGGAGTGTATTCCACAGTTTTCTTCCTTGATTCCACTTCTGCTTCCTTCTGCACATCTTCTTCAGCCAAAACTTTAGATTCTAGAACTTGAGATTTTTCAGGGCTTGCAACCTTTCCAGACCTCAATGTAATTGCCTTAACCTGCTCTTCAACTTCCCTCTTGCCTGGAACTTCTGTATCACTAGAAAGCGTTCCTGGTAGTCGATTTAATAAGGCATTCGACAAGTCCAGAAGCACTAATATCCACGAGGATTCATGTTTCATTAAAAGTACCCACACCTATTATATAATTGCTTTGCATAGCTGCATAAATTGAACTTAACCTAAACCAGTCTCTGTGGGAACGAATCTGATTTATATCTTACACTACTTGTGAAAGCGTATACTTGCATGAAGATTAGCGCGTGTTTTCGCCCTAACAAGTTTTTGGCACCTCTGCCGGGGATCAAACCCGGGTCACCTGCGTGACAGGCGGGAATACTTGGATGCTTGTGAGTTATGACAAGCTTGTTTTCCCTGGCAGCGGTGCCAAAAACTTGTTAGGGCGAAAATAAGCACTAATATTCACGCAATTATACGCGTTCCCAAGTAGTATAAGATATAAATCAAATTCGTTCCCACATAGACTGGTTTAGGTTAAGTTCAATTTATGCACCTATGCAATAATGTATGGTTATCGCTCAATGCTAAGACAAATAACAAATTGGGTTTTGATTAAACTAAGAGATTATACTAAATAACATTAACTAAGAGAATTGAGGTTGAATTACTATATATGACAAACATGGGATCTAAACTTCATTAAATACTTCATTCAATAGCCTTTTTATTCTTAACCTTAGCATGTGATGGTGATGGCACTAATTATGAAACTAGTAAATGCCAACTTTCATTGTACGAATACCCTACTACCAAGCATCCACAAAAGAGATAGAAGTTGAATAGACACCAATTATGCTTAGTCCTTATATGTCTATAAGAATTGAAAACATAACGGTTTAATGCGCAAGTTATCTATCGTGATTACATAGGGCAAGTAAGATGGTTAAAATTACCCACGAATCATGCATATCAATACATGAACCTATGCTAGCATGACAAGTTCTAAACCTCTATACTCACCGTCGCTTCAATAGAAATTAACTAGCTATCTTATATGTTAGCTATGCACATAAGACGAATAAGCACAACCAATACTAGGTTATCAATCAATCACCATACACCAAGTTATTGAACAAATTAACTATAGAAATCCATAAGTAAATCCGTTAGTTACCCACGATAATGATTAGTTCATAATCGAACTCATCATCACCATGGGCACTAATGAAAGCATGATATAAAATAATATAAGAGTACTAAGGTTTAAGAACAAATCAAAAACAAGCATCCAAGTATCAACTATATTAAAGAAAACAAAAGTCTTCTTCTTTGTAGCCGTTTCGTGCTCTTTAGGTCTTCTTATTGCTCTCCCAGGCCTCATTGTTGTTAAAAACGTGATTTTATTGATATATATAGGCTTCTGGTCGTTCTGGGCTTCCAGACTCTCAAAATCAGAGTAGAATCAGGATTCTGTGAAAATGACCTGGCGCAGCCGCGCGCTATCCCAGCACGGGCACGCTCTGTTTCTGACCTTCTGGTACGACCGCCCCGCATTCCAGCGTGGGCGCACCGTGCTACTGTTGTTTCAGCGCGGTCGCCCTGCTTCCCAGCGCAGGCGCGCCGTGCTTCTGGACTTTTGCTTTCTTGTAAGTTGAGTTTCGCTTATCAGAATTCGACGATCCAATAGTCCATGCGAAGCTCTCGAGATGCTCCTCAACATGAGAATGGTCTTGGATTCATATTCTGACCTCCTTTCAACTTATTATCTTGAAAATCTTGATTAATCATCCAACTAATGCCTGTAATGCACAAACACACAAACACATATAAAATACCAACAACTTGAGTCCAAAACACCAATTTAAGCCTGTAATGAAGCGTTCCAAGTAGATATAAAATCCACTCATCACCAAGCCCCTTAGGATCGAGCTTCCCACCATACCACTCTGTCATATTCAACAATGTCGAGCTATTAATCGGAGCACTAGGGAGCTGCAGCTGCTCATGTGCAGGCCAATGAACGCCAACCACCACATACAACTTCGTCACAATGGATGCATATGGTATCAAACCCATAGTACTCCCTCGTAAAAACCTCAGAATACCCTGATGGATAACCATCCCAAGATCCACATAGTCTCCCTGTAAAATACCCTACAACAAATGCGCACGCTCTACAGTAATCTCATGCATGTGAGAAGATGGCATGATATTAGAACAAATAAAAGAATTCCATGCACGTGCAAACCTGTTCATGCATGAAGCAGGGAACGTGGCATACTCATTCGTGCCCTTCTTGATCTTCCAATGAGTCTCAGACACACACAGGGTAGCAACAATCAAATCCAAATTAAATTCCTCTGGTGTTTTCTCGTTCCAGTTCTTCTACTTCTCGTTCCTCTCGGGCTGCTCAATCACCCTACGAATCACCTCAGCATTGTAGTCCACCGTCATCCCCCTCACCACCGTGAAACCGTTCTTCTCCGCCTTAACATTAGCATAAAACTCACGCACCACACACATGGGCATACCAGCGGGTGTCTCGCAAAAGACAACCCAACCCATCTCCAAGATCATCTCCAATAACTTACCATGTTTCCTCGATTGAAGAAAACCACACTCCTTGGCTATCGGCTTCGAAAGCAGCCTCACATACTCCTCCTCAGCCTCAGGTGTTAAAAGCCTAGGCCTCACACCACCTGCACTCAAAGAATCGGTGGTGTTGCTGCTTAATTGAGTTCGCTGTCTTTTTGGTGCCATTACGATTGAATAAGTTTGAGAGAATAGAAGTTTGTAAGAGATATTGTGTGTTTGATAGTTTTGAGAAGTGGTGGAGAAGTTTGTGTATAAGTGTGTGTATATATAGGAGATTGGGAGAGAATTAGTTATGTAAAAGGAGTGGGAATGGATTATGGGAATAATGGGAATAATGGGTTTGATTTGGAGAGGGAAATTTAGGATGTGGAAGAGTAAAAATTGGGTGGGAATTGATTTTGTTTGAAATACCCCAATTTTTTTCTTCTTTCTGTCTTATATTTTTTTCTGAAACAGGGACCCGGCGCGGGCGCGTGCTACCTTGGCGGGCGCGCCGTGCTACTGACATTTCAGTGCGGCCGCCCCACCTGACAGTTGTTAGGGCGAAAACACGCGCTAATAACACACGCAAGTATACACGTTCGTAAGTAATATAGAATACTTTCTAGTTCATTCCCACAGAGACTCAGACTAATTATGTTCAATTAAACTCACTCACCAATGTATGATTACTTCTCAATGTTAAGACAATAACACTTAGATTTGATTAACTAATTATTAACTATAATTAACTACAATAATTAAACACTTAATTAATACTTGAATTAAAAATATTAAAACACTCATGAGATCACAACTTCATTACTACTTCCTTCAATAATCATTGTTATTACCCTTAGCATGCAACAATGATTATATTAATCGAATAACACGAAACTGATAAAAGCCAACCTTCATTGTACTAAAACCATTCTACCAAGCATCCACAATTAAGATAGAAGTTGAATAGGCATCAATTATGTTGAGTCCCTATATGTCTACAGAAATTGACAACATAACGATTTAAGCACAACTTATTCCTTTTGATTACATAGGGCGAATAAAATGGTTAAAGTTACCCACTAATCATGCATACTCGTACATGAACCTATGCTAGTATGGCAAGTTTCAAGATCCACCATCGCTTCACAAGAGATTAACACCCTATCTTATATGTTCGCGATGCACATAAGACGAATACGCACAACCAATAATAGATATCATACAATCATCACACACTAAGGTATTAAACAACTAACTAAAGAATTCCATAGTAAATCTGTTACGACCCCATGATCACGATTAGCCCATGATAGCACTCATCGTCATCATGGGTTCATATGAAAACATGATAATAACACACGAGAATAATAACTAAAACTACTTATATTAAACCAGAGTACGTCACAAGAGTAAATAGGTTCAAAGTAAAGAAAACTAGCATCCAACGTTACAACGAAATAAAGAATCACAAGAAAATATGCTTCATCTTCATTGCGGTGTGCTAAAACGGTCTTCTTCCTTATCTCCTCGCTCTTCGATGAATACTACGATCCAACCTTTTGAAACGTCTCTGAAATCTACTTATATAGGAGTCCCATAAAGCCCAGCTAACTCAGAAGTTGGAAGTCAAACAGAACTAGGAGTCTAAAATATTAATTCTGAAAATCCGTCCCTGCGCGGCCGCTCAGCATTCCTTAGCGGGCGCTCAGCTTCCTGAGCGGTCGCTCAGCAGAGCTGAGCGAGCGCTCAGACCTCTACTGGAAACTGCTATGTTTTTCTCCCGTTTCTTCGCTGCAATATGCTCCTATCTTCTCACTTGCAATGCTACACATGCCAAGGCTTATTATTGATGAATTCTCTCCCGAAATGCAGTTAATACCCTGAAATGCACAAACACTAGAAAAACGCATCAAATACACAAAATACTTGATTTCAAGACATCAATTCAAGCCATTATAAGACGTTCTAAGTTGTATAAAATGCCACTTATCACACCCCCAAACTTAAATTGATGCTTGTCCTCAAGCGTCACAGACTCAAAAACAAAACGAAAACATGCATGAATGCAATCTATATGAAATGCAGCGATCCCCCTTACTATGACCAAACCAACCAACTTACGACATCTCAACAAATGCAATTAGGCGAAATAAGATCAATCAAATCATGTAAACCAACATACAGCTAGAAACATGGTGTGTGCAGATGCTTAACAGATATGCTTCGAAACTAGATCAATTATCATAACTCAACTATCCTCAAGGCAATCACATGATTATACGAAGAATAAAAATTCTAGGCACAAAATGACTTATAACACTTCAAGGCTCTGGAGCTTATTACGGAATCATGCTTTTTATTTATAACAACAAATGCTTATTTGACCGTGCAATGAGCGAGGTCCACAAAAGACTTATACAATGGCATCCATGTAGCGAGCGTTGGGTTAGCGGATCCTAGACTATAAAAGCCTTAGGTCACTAGGCACAAAGTCCCCTAAGAATTTAATAACTCGAATACCAAAGAGCCCACTCGTGATCAATTATGCATTAACTCTCGTTTTTTTCTTCTTTTTTTTTTCTTTTTTCTATTTTTTCTCTTTTTTTTATATTTTTTTTCAAAATTTCTGAGCAAGTGCGTTTCGCTCCATCTTGCTCAACCCTAGACTACTCGCATAAAAATACGAGCCGGCTACTAGCCATTTGACGCCTAGCCACAATTAGCAATAAATTCCATTTTTTTTACTCCAATTTTTCTTTTCATGCCTTTTATCACTAAGAACCTATTATAAAATTCTAAGCATAATCAATAGATTAACCTTGAAAACCATCAAACCATAACAACAATCTAGTCCTCAAGCATTCTCTAAGACTTAGTGAAATTACAAGTGTTTCTAGCATGCATATCAACCTACACGACTCAACATCACTTTAACGCTATCACTACACTCGCATCAACATCACAAATTAATTGGTAAATCAGCGCAAAAGGGATCATGGTATATGCATGAGCTACATGACATGATAAATAAAGCTATAAATAAATAAATATATAAATAACTATATGGCAAAAAAAAATGCAATTATATGAACTAAACTATCATGAATATGCAACTATATGACACACACACACAATATTCCTTAATTACCACCCCAAACTTAAAATCTTCACTGTCCCCAGTGAAGGTAGTAGAAAGGAACACAGGGTATACCTACTCGGAGAAATCATCATCATCATCACCCTCAGAGGGTGGTGTATCAGGAGGCGGATATGCAGAGTCCTCACCAAAAACTGGCCACTGGATGTCAGCTCCAAGGCCTCGAAAAGCAGTCCCAAGTGCAAGGGTGAGCTCCTGAGCAAACCTGCTCTGTGTCTCGTACATAGCATCCATCCTCCTCGACAGCCTCCTATATTGGGCATCAGCCATCCCAGCACCCTCCTGAGCTCTAGAAGACCCAGCCTCATCTCACCTTGGCCTCGCCATGGTAGCACCTCGTGCTGGACGCCCTCCTGGAAGACGATAACCCAGCCCATGCTCTTCGGGCTCACCACCGGTCCACTCCTGCATCACATGCAGAGTCCCAGAGTCAATAGAAGAGGCCGACAACTGCAACTGCTCATGAGATGGCCACTGAACTCCCACTGCTTGGCAAAGCATTGTAACCATGGATGCATAAGGGATGTTCATGTGCTTAGCTCCCCTCAAAAACTTCAGAATTCCTTGGTAGATGAACTCACCAAGGTCCACATAGTACTCCTCATTCAAAATTCCCCATAACAACTGTGCTCTCTCAACTGTGACCTCATTTGCATGTGAAGTAGGCAGAATATTAGCGCAAATAAAAGCATTCCATGCACGGGCATACCTATTCATTGCGATCGCCGGAAAATGGCGATACTCGTTAGTCCCAGTCTTGAAGGTCCAAACTGTGCCCGGCCTACAGAGAGTAGCACAAATCAAATCCAAGTCAAAATCCTCAGCAGTCTTCTCATTCCAATTCTCCTCCGTGGGCTTACACTGTTGCTACCCAATCATACGGTGAATCGCCGCAGGGTGATAATCCACCGTCATCCCCCGAACAACAGAATACCCATTCTTCTCAGCCTTCGCGTTCGCATAGAACTCGCGAACCACGCTCATCAGAACTGCTTCAGGAGACTCACAAAAAGCAATCCAACCCTTCTCAGCAATCATAGGCAACAACTCACCATCCCTCCCCGATGGTAAGAACCCCCTCTCCTTCAAAATCGGTTTACCCAGAAGCCTAGTATACTCCTCCTCAGCAGCCCTATCATTCAAACGAGGCCTCGCAGCAGTACCCCTCGAAGAATCAGCAGTAGGGACAGTGCTGCTGCTATCAATAGTCCTGGATCTCTTGGGTGCCATCGAAACTGAGAAAAAGTGTTTAAGATTTGTGTGTTTGGATTTGGGAGAGAGTTTAAGGTTTGAAAGTGTATGGGGAGTATATGGAATAGGTGTATATATATATAGGATAGGGATTAGGGTAAAATTGGTTAGGAGTGGGTTTGAGGGTTAAAAGCATGGGATAATGGGGAAATAGGTCGTGGGTAATGGGCTGTGTTTTGTTTTGTTTTTTTTTTTCAGATTTTTTTTCAGATTTTTATTGGACTTAAAAAAATTTCTCCCAGTCGGCCCCTGAGCGGTCGCTCAGCAAAGCTGAGCGGGCGTTCAGCTTTCTGAGCGGTCGCTTAGCAGAGTTGAGCGGGCGCTCAGGGGTCTTCTGGAATTTTTTTCCTTGCCCTGTTTTTCTGATTTTTTTGTGGTTTTGGATAGGTTATTAACTTCTAAGGGTTCTTGTAACAAAAAATCATGGGTTGCCTCCCAAGAAGTGCTTCTTTTTCGTCATTAGCTTGACGTAGTGTACCTTACTCAAGTTGATAATAAAACGGCACTAACCACTTCCCGGTTTGCCGTGTCCCTATAGTATTGCTTCAAACGCTGATCATTAACCTTGAATGCTTGGTCCAGATCATTCTCAAAAATCTCCACCGCTCCATGTGGAAACACAGTTTTGATAATAAAAGGTCCAGACCACCTTTATTTCAACTTCCCAGGAAAAAGTCGGAGACGAGAATTGAATAAAAGAACTTGCTGCCCCGGCACAAATAACTTAGGATGTAGCTTCCTATCGTGCCACCTTTTCACTTTTTCCTTGTACATTTTGTTGTTCTCGTACGCTTGGAGTCGAAATTCATCAAGTTCATTAAGCTGAAGCATTCGCTTCTTTCCAGCTGCATCTAGATCTAGGTTCAACTTCTTCAACGCCCAGTAGGCCTTATGCTCAAGCTCTGCATGTAGATGACATCCCTCACCATACACAAGTTAAAACGGGGACATCCCAAGTGGAGTTTTATATGTTGTTCTGTAAGCCCAAACAGCTTCATCGAGCTTTAAAGACCACTCCTTCCTTGACGGACAAACAACCTTCTCTAAAATGCGCTTGATCTCTCTGTTAGACACTTCCGCTTGACCATTCATTTGCGGATGATAGGCAGTAGTAACACGATGATTCACATTGTAGCGCTGCATCATAGTAGTAAACTTACGGTTGCAGAAATGCGACCCTTCATCACTTATGATTACTTGTGGTGTTCCAAACCTTGTGAAAATCTGCTTATGAAGAAAATTCAACACTGCCTTTGCATCATTCGTCGGTAGAGCTTTGACTTCTACCCATTTTGAGACGTAATCGACTGCCAGCAAGATGTACTGATTATTGCAGGACGAGACAAAAGGCCCCATGAAATTGATTCCCCAAACATCAAAGACCTCGACTTCAAGCATCATATTTAACGGCATCTCATCCTTTCTCATAAGATTTCCCACTCTTTGGCAATGATCAAACCTTAAAAAGAACTGATGAGCATCATTAAACAAAGTAGGCCAGAAAAAACCTGCTTGCAGAATACGAGCTATCATCTTCTCACCACCATAATATCCACCATAAACTGTGGAGTGGAAGTCTCGTAATATCCCCCCTGTCTCACAGAATGGGATACATCTCCTGATGATCTGGTCCGCTCCCTGTCTAAACAAATACGATTCATCCCACATATACCACTGAACCTCATGCAGAAACTTCTTCTTTTGAGCTGTGGTCAAATTAGGAGGCATTATATTGCTGACAAGATAATTCACAATATCTGCGAACCATGGCTCTTCCTCCTGAACTGTGAACAACTACTCATCCGGAAAAGATTCGTTGATCAATGTCTTATCATGTGAAGTAGACTCGGGATTCTCCAATCTAGAGAGATGGTCAACTACCTGATTCTCAGTACCTTTTCGATCCTTGATTTCTAAATTAAATTCCTGTAGCAAGAGCACCCAACGAATGAGTCTCGGCTTCGAATCCTTCTTGGAAACCAAATAGCGAATGGCCGCATGATCAGTGAACACTGTCACCTTTGTCCCAAGCAAATAAGATCAAAATTTTTCGAAACCAAGAACTATAGCCAAGAGCTCCTTCTCAGTAGTGGTGTAGTTCATTTGGGCCCCATTTAAGGTCTTGCTAGCATAGTAGACCACATGAAAGAGATTATTCTTGCGCTGCCCAAGAACTGCGCCCACCACATAATCACTCGCATCACACATCATCTCAAAAGGCTCTGTCCAATCAGGTGCTGTAATAACTGGTGCAGTTATCAAACTCTTCTTAAGAGTCTCGAATGCCGTCAAGCAGTCATCATAAAATTGGAAAAGCACATCCTTCTCAAGCAAGTTACACAACGGCTTAGATATCTTTGAAAAGTCCTTAATGAAACGCCGATAAAAACCCGCATGACCAAGAAAACTACGAATTCCTTTCACAGAAATAGGTGGTGGAAGATTTGCAATGACTCCCACCTTGGCTTTGTCCACCCCAAGACCCTTGTTAGAGACCTTATACCCAAGAATAATGCCTTCACGCACCATGAAATGACATTTTTCCCAATTGAGCACCAAATTAGTTTCCACACACCTTTTGAGTACTGCACGAAGATTATTCAAATATTCATCATACGAATGTCCAAAGACGGAGAAGTTGTCCATGAACACCTCGACATTATTTCCTATCATGTCAGAGAATATAGCCATCATACATCTCTGAAAAGTGGCCGGAGCGCCACATAACCCAAACGAAACTCTGCGAAAAGCAAATGTGCTAAATGGACAAGTGAAGGTAGTCTTTTCTTGATCCTCTGGTGCAATACAAATCTGATTATACCCTGAATAGCCATCCAGAAGATAATAATACTCATGACCGGCCAACCTGTCAAGCATCTGATCAATAAATGGAAGAGGGAAGTGATCCTTCCTCGTGGCCTTGTTCAAGTTTCTGTAGTCCATGAATACCCTCCATCCTGTGACTGTTCTCGTGGGGATGAGCTCGTTCTTCTCATTTGCTACCACAGTGATACCTCCTTTCTTAGGTACACATTGCACGGGGCTCACCCAAGAACTGTCAGAAATAGGATAAATGATTCCTGCATCCAACTACTTTAGAATTTCTTTCTTCACCACTTCTTTCATGATAGGATTAAGTCTGCGCTGTTGCTCAACAGTCGGCTTACTACCCTCTTCTAGAAGAATCTTATGCATGCAGTATGAAGGGCTAATCCATTTTATGTCTGCTATAGTCCATCCAATAGCCGATTTGAATTCTCTCAAGATCCTTAAGAGCTTGTCCTCCTCACTACCTGAAAGGTCAGATGCAATAATAACAGGTAAAGTAGATGCATCACCTAAAAAAGCATATCTCAAGTGTTCAGGCAATGGTTTAAGCTCCAATGTAGGTGCTTCCTCAATGAAGGGTTTGAGCTTTCCTTCAGTATTTTTGAGGTCAGAAGTACCAAGAGATTCAAATGGCATGTCTAGCTTTCGCCTCCAGGGAGAAGCATTTAGATATTGTAGTTGCTCATTGTCATCCTCATCATCACTGTCAAAATCCCCCACTAAGGCCTTCTCTAATGTATCAGACATTAGCATATGATGAAGTTCTAAAGTAACCGCAGAATCAATCAAATCCACTTTTAAGCACTCCTCATCTTCTGTAGGAAATTTCATTGCTTTGAATACATTGAATGTCACATCCTGATCCTGCACCCGCATAGTAAGTTCACATTTCTGCACATCTATCAAGGTACGACCTGTAGCCAAGAAAAATCTTCCCAAGATTATGGGAATCTTCTTATCTTCCTCAAAATCCAGAATAACAAAGTCTACAGGAAAGAAGAGCTTATCCACCTTTACTAGCACATCCTCCACTATGCCTCGTGGGTAAGTAATAGAACGATCAGCCAATTGTAGAGACATGTAGGTGGGATTTGGATCAGGCAAATTCAACTTTTTAAAGATCGAAAATGGCATCAGATTGATGCTTGCTCCCAAATCACAAAGGCACTTATCAAAAGACAACTTGCCAATGATGTAAGGAATGGTGAAGCTACCTGGATCTTTAAGCTTTGGAGGTAACTTTTATTGCAGCACGGCACTGCATTCTTCCGTTAGAGCCACGGTCTCAAGGTCATCCAGTTTCACCTTCCTTGAAAGAATACTCTTTATAAATTTCGCATAACTAGGCATTTGCTCCAGAGCCTCAGCGAAAGGTATGTTGATGTGAAGTTTCTTGAACACCTCCAGAAACTTACCAAACTACTTATCCAGCTTTTGTTGTTGCAATCTCTTAGGGAAAGGTGGTGGAGGATAGGGCAGTTTCTCCCCTGTATTACCCTCAGGCAGAGTGTGTTCAACAGTAGTCTTCCTTGGTTCCGCCGCTTTCTCCTTTTGCTTAGCTTCTTCATCACCAGCTTCAGCTTCTCCTTCTTTTGCTTTTTCAGCGTCAGCAATTTCCAGACCTTAAGGTAATAACCTTGACTTTCTCTTTAGCTTCCTTCCTGCCTGGCACTTCAGTATCACTGGGAAGTGTGCCAGGTTGACGATTAAGCACTGCATTGGCTATTTGACCGATTTGATTTTCCAAGGTCTTGATAGAAACCACCTGACTTTTGTACAATAGCTTAAGTTCCTCAAAATCGGCACTAGAGGGTGGAGCTGCACCTCCTTGTTGAGGATATGATTGCCTTTGAGCATAATGCTGTGGTTGCTGGAATCCAGGTGGATTGAACTGTTTACTTACGCCTTACTGATATGGTTGCTGAATAGCATTCTGATTATTACTCCAGCTGAAATTTGGATGATTTATGTTGTTAGGATGATACGTAGCTGGCACAGGCTGCTGCTGTCGCTGATAATTGTTCACATACTGCACAGATTCATTAACAAGAGAACACTGATCCGTAGCATGATAACCTGCACAAAGCTCACAGACCATAGCTATCTGATTGACCCCATAGGTGGCTAGAGAGTCGACCTTCATAGACAGCGCTTGGAGTTGTGCTGCAATAGCTGTAGCTGCATCGACATCCAAAATACCTGCCACCTTCCCATGCATCATCCTTTGAGTTGGGTTTTGATACTCATTTGTAGCCATAGTCTAAATAAGATTATAAGCCTCAGTATAGCTTTTGGCCCACAAGGCGCCTCCAGCTGCTGCATCGAGCATGGGCCGAGATTGGGCCCCCAAACCATTATAGAAACCAGTGATCATCATCCAATCAGGCATTCCATGATGTGGACACTTTCTCAACATCTCCTTGTAGCACTCCCAAGCTTCGCACATAGATTCTATAGGTTGCTGCGCAAACTGAGTAAGAGCACTCCTCATAGCAGCGGTCTTCGCCATTGGATAAAACTTCATCAGAAACTTTTGTGCAAGATCTTGCCAAGTAGTGATAGACCCAGCTGGTTCAGAATGTAACCAGTCCTTAGCTTTATCCCTCAGTGAGAATTGGAAAAGCCTCAGCTTGATAGCCTCATCAGTCACACCATTATATTTGAAAGTACTGCAGATCTCGACAAAATTCCTTATGTGCATGTTGGGGTCTTCAGTCGCAGCACCTCCGAAAGAAACAGATTTCTGCACCATCTGAATAGTGCCCGGCTTGATTTCAAAGGTGTTGGCCTGAATGGCCGGATGAAGAATGCTGGACTGAATGTCATCAATTTTGGGCCGAGAAAAGTCCATAAGAGCTGGATCTACCGGAACTAAACGATCACCCATGCTTACTGGTTCATTATGCTCACTTCCTGAATCCGAATCTTCAAAATCTATCTTCTCCGGAATATCAAGAACTTCGTCTGTCTCCTTAGCCCTATCTAAAGTGCTCTTGCGAGTACGAGAACGAGTTTGCATAAACACTCGCTAAAGTACCTGAAACACAACCAGAAACAATAAGTAACACGTCTTAATCACTGAGTCCTAATGACCAATGATGGTAAGTACATAAACTAAACAAATACGCCGAGTCCCCGGAAGCGGCGCCAAAAACTTGTTAGGGCGAAAACACGCGCTAATAACACACGCAAGTATACGCGTTCGCAAGTAATATAGAATACTTTTTAGTTCATTCCCACAGAGACTCAGACTAATTATGTTAATTAAACTTACTCACCAATGTATGATTACTTCTCAATGTTAAGACAATAACACTTAGATTTGATTAACTAATTATTAACTACAATTAACTACAATAATTAAACACTTAATTAACACTTGAATTAACAATATTAAAACACTCATGAGATCACAACTTCATTACTACTTCCTTCAATAGTCATTGTTATTACCCTTAGCATGCAACAGTGATGATATTAATCGAATAACACGAAACTGATAAAAGCCAACTTTCATTGTACTAATACCATTCTACCAAGCATCCACAATTAAGATAGAAGTTGAATAAGCATCAATTATGTTGAGTCCCTATATGTCTACAGAAATTGACAACATAATGATTTAAGCACAAGTTATTCCTTTTGATTACACAGGGCGAATAAAACGGTTAGAGTTACCCACTAATCATGCATACTCGTACATGAACCTATGCTAGCATTGAAAGTTCTAAATCTCAAGATCCACCGTCGCTTCACAAGAGATTAACCCCCTATCTTATATGTTCGCGACGCACATAAGATGAATACGCACAACCAATATTAGATATCATACAATCATCACACACTAAGGTATTAAACAACTAACTAAAGAATTCCATAGTAAATCTGTTACGACCCCATGATCACAATTAGCCCATGATAGCACTCATCGTCATCATGGGTTCATATGAAAACATGATAATAACACACGAGAATAATAACTAAAACTACTTATATTAAACCAGAGTACGTCACAAGAGTAAATAGGTTCAAAGTACAGAAAACTAGCATCCAACGTTACAACGAAATAAAGAATCACAAGAAAATATGCTTCATCTTCGTTGCGGTGTGCTAAAATGGTCTTCTTCCTTATCTCCTCGCTCTTCGATTAATACTACGATCCAACCTTTTGAAACGTCTCTGAAATCTATTTATATAGGAGTCCCATAAAGCCCAGCTAACTCAGAAGTTGGAAGTCAAACAGAACTAGGAGCCTAAAATATTAATTCTGAAAATCCGTCCCTGCGCGGCCGTTCAGCATTCCTGAGCGAGCGCTCAGCTTCCTGAGCGATACCTCAGCAAAGTTGAGCGGGCGCTCAGACCTCTACTGGAAACTGCTCTGTTTTTCTCCCGTTTCTTCGCTGCAATATGCTCCTATCTTCCCACTTGCAATGCTAAACACATGCCAAGGCTTATTATTGATGAATTCTCTTCCGAAATGCAATTAATACCCTGAAATGCACAAATACTAGAAAAACGCATGAAATACACTAAATACTTGATTTCAAGACATCAATTCAAGCCATTATAAGATGTTCTAAGTGGTATAAAATGCCACTTATCAACAATATGGGCGTGCTCAGTTTCTGGAATTTCAGCGCGGTCGCGCGGTTGACAAGCGTGGGCGCGCCGTGCTACTGAAGTTGGCCCTGCAATTTTATGTTTTTCTGATTTTTTTGTGTTTTTCTCTTTTCTTCCTACTTCCTCTACCTACTAAATATACAATAAACTTGGGTTTCCTCCCAAGACGCACTTGGTTTACGTCGTTAGCTTGACGTAGAATCTCGAAATCAAGTAGACAATAAAACGACACTAACCACCTCACGGTTTGTCGTATCCCCATAGTAATGCTTCAACCTCTGACCATTTACCTTGAATGCTTGGCCTGGATCATTTTCAAAAATCTCCACAGCTCCATGCGAAAACACAGTTTTGATTATGAAAGGCCCTGACCATCTCGACTTCAATTTTCCAGGAAAAAGACGGAGATAAGAGTTAATTAACAGAACTTGTTGTCCTGGCACAAATGACTTGAGCACTAGACCCCTATCGTGCCACCTCTTAACTTTCTCCTTGTATATTTTATTGTTTTTATTAGCTTGAAGCCGAAATTCGTCGAGTTCTATCAATTGAAACATTCTCTTCCTACTAGCTGCATCCAAATCAAGGTTTAACTTCTTTAAAGCCCAATACGCTTTATGCTCGAGCTCCACAGGCAAATGACACCCCTTACCGGAGACATTTCCAACGGAGTCTTGTATCCTCTTCTATATGCCCAAACAGCTTCATCAAGATTCAAAGACCAATCCTTCCTTGATGGACACACAACTTTCTCTAAAATACACTTTATCTCCCTGTTGGACACCTCAGCTTGACCATTAGTCTGAGGATGGTAGGCTGTAGTAATGTGATGATTCACATTATACTTTTTTATCATGGTGGTAAACTTGTGATTGTAAAATACGATCCCTCATCCATGAATTGCCCCATAGGAGTACCGTCCTGGTTCTCCCTATCCTTTTCGACTTCTGTTTTCTCAGTATGAAATGTTTCATCCTTCTCCCATAATCGGGGTTATCTTATACATTAAAATCCTTGTTTTCCACTTCATTATTTTATGGGTTCCTTCTTTCTTGATGGCGACCTCCCTGATTATCACATTCAGGGTTTGCCCTAAATCTTCTTCCTCGAACTATGACTTTCATCTAAAATTTTGTCCCTAAATTCTTGAACATTGAAACCCAATTTCTGTTGGAATACCTCATTATTCCTTTATCATCTTTCTCGGCATTAATCTCTTCTCCAGTCATTGGCTCTCTGCCTTCCTTCATCACTTTTTCCTGGCACAGTCTAACCTTTTCCAATAATTCGGGCTGCATTGCAATCTCAAACAGCTTTTCGGTACCGGCTACGGTTATCTTTACTTCTATCTCCATTTCCTCAAAACCTCTTATCAGACCTTTCGAAGAAATTATCATCTTGAGTATCTCTTTCATACTAAGGGCATCAGCCACCATATTAAATTTCTCTAGATGATAAAGAATCTCATAATAATAATTCTTGATTAGCTTTAACCACCTCCTCTGGCGCATGTTGAACTCTTTCTACATGAAAATGTAGTTGAGCTCTTATGGTTTGTGTAAAAATTCACACTTCTCTCCATTTAAGTAGTGCCTCCAATCTTTAGGGCAAAACTATTGCCACGAGCCCAAGGTCATGGGTGGGATATCAAATTTTATATTCCCTTAATTGTCTTGATGCGTACATAATTATCTTACCCTGCTGCATAAGCACGCTCCCTAATCCCTTGTGCAAAGCATCACTATAAATCACAAAATCTCATTTTTCCCTCGGGCAACGCCAACGCAAGGGCCGTCACCAATCTTTTCTTCAGTTCTTAAAAGTTGTTCTCGCATTCCTCTGTCCATTCGAACTTCTCAGTCTTATGAGTAAGCCGCATCAAAGGGGGTGCGATCTTTGCAAAATTTTGAACGAACCTACAGTAGTAACCCATAATTCCTATCTCTGGTAGTCGCCCTGACTACGATCATCAATTCCTCAGCGGTCAAATTTTTAGTCTTGTCAGGATCCTCCTCTAGATCCTCCTCAGCAACAATCTCTTCTGGGACAACCTCCTCAATAACTACATCATCAACATGAGCATTATCCGGTCCCTCATTAGGACGCTCTATCGGATCGTCAATCTGATCTCCAATAAGTAATAAAACATGATCGCACTGTTGCTTCTCGACCTCAGGGTTCGGTGCCCCGCTACCCTATTTGATAACGAACTATGTAACTATAATGATATCTATAAGAGTTCCCGTAAGGGTTTTAACTGTCAGTACTATGTTAGGTAGTCCGACTATGAACTTGGCAAGAGTTCTTATTATCTTAGTGAACTTATCATTTTAACAACGCATCATCTCTGAGGTTTATAATGCTTAGCTCTGATACCATTTCTGTAACACCCCCAAATTCGGGGTCTTGGATTCGGGTTATCACGAGTTCCATTTCCCTTAATAACACTTAATCTTAATAAACAACCAACTACTGCGTACTGTGACCCCGCAATATACACACACCACAAGTTATAGTCTTACAGATGAATACCTAAAAATAACACAAGTCATTTTATTCCACAATTATAAGTCATTACACCTCAAAAGGGTTTCTGAATAAATTTACATATTCTTTACCATTATTACAATTCATAAATATACATAAGTCTGGTACATCAAAAGTTGAAAGCCTAGCCTATTGGTAGTTCCTGCCTCAGCTACAACGGCATCAACTCCTACAGGAAACTGCGGAACGTTTCCTATCCTCTCGCGAATTGGGAGCTTGGTCCTGTTCATCTTGTCTAGCTGTTGTTGTGTGATGAAAGAATAAAGCAAGGGTGAGCAACAAGCCCACCAAAATAACATGTATAATAATTAACAATATATGAGTATTATCATAGTACTCATGAAAGTCTTGGTCAAGCAGAAATAAACCAAGTTTGATATCTTAACGCGACGAAGTCGCAAAATATTTAATATATATACTTTTCAAAATCGTTGAAATACTCTGCCATGCATAATATACACAGAGTTCCAGTTTATAATTGTACAAAAAATATCGTTGCAAGGTGATCTCATATATCTAACCATGTCTAAACATTTTTCTGAAAATCTTTGTCATGCATAAGATAATTATTTACTAGATATAAGTTGAAAAGATGAACTTACAAGATACTCCAATATACTTATATCTTTTCCGAATACTGCTTGAACTACCACCGTTCAAGGTATAATCAGTTTCAAAAGTTCATTATATATCGATGAAGTTACAAGGTACGACTAGTATATAACCCATTTTCACAAATACTCTTGAGGGCTTTTATCCGCTCAAGGAAACTCAAATATTTGATCATTAATAAAATAGGAAGTTACGAGATACTTCAATTGATGGAAACATCATTTTAAAAACTCGACCCTGCTAACACTCAACAGTCGCCCAGCCTTAGCCTTTCTATCGAAGTGCTCTGGGTAGTGTTACAGAATTATCCAAACAGGATGATGAACTCATTACGTGAGTTTGCCGCGCTAGGAAGACCACTCACGATGATCAGTCGTAGTAGTGCAACCCCACAATTTTCTACATGTAGAGGAGAACAGTCGGATTTACTTATCGACCGAAGGCTGGACTCCTAATGAATGGACCGTCTTAGCGGAACTTCCGGGCCATTTGGGCCAATATAATAAGGTTGGGACGACGCCACTCGACCACTTACGCCACTCCTAGTTCAGATAAAATCCATAACTATGAAACGTAAACCTCGTTCCCCTTTCTCCAAGTAGAAACTTGTTGATACAGCTCCACCAAGAAGCCGTATCTAGTTGGAAAGGAAAACTCACCGATATTTCCCAAGAGATGCCTGTTAATGGATTAAACTCACTCCAAAGAATTTATTTCCCGAGTGTTGGGTAAGTAATCAAAAACTCTTTTATCAACACAACAACCTTGTTGCGAATATAAAAAAACACGTCACGGAGCCGGATCCCTCAGATTTTTAAGCGAGTATTTAAATCCCCTTTGAAACGAAGATCTTAAATTTGAAACGGATTTCGGGATCCGCTCTAGCTTTAAAAAAATAGTTTTAATAAAGTTTGAAAATAATCTCTGGGAATATTTAAAGTAAAAATGATTTGATAGCATCAATCATTTTCCGAATACTTGGCGAATATCGAAACTTTATTCTTTAAGAAAATAAAGAATATTGTTTAATAAAATAAGTGGAGTCATAAGTCCTCGAATGAATATTCAAACTAATATTCATTAAATAAAATAAGTGTTGTCATAAGTCCTCAAATGAATATTCAGACTATTATTCATTTAATAAAAGAAGCGGAGTCATAGGTCTTCGAATGAATATTCATATTAATATTCATTAAATAAAATAAGCGGAGTCATAAGTCCTCGAATGAATGTTCACACTAATATTCATTTAATAAAATAAGCAGAGTCATAAGTCCTTAAATGAATATTCAGACTAATATTCATTTATTAATATAAATAAAATGAGTTTCATAAGTAGAAACTCTATTCAAATAATTCAACTAGTCTTTGATCGTAATAGGAATCTTAAATGAATATTCAAAAAATAATATTCACTTATAATATAAATCTATCGAATAAAAATTATTCGATCAATAGTTTTATAAATTATATATATATAATATACTCGGGAACATCACCTCCCGGTTTAGAAAAATGTTCAACTCTGGGTCCCCTATACTAAGGTATACGCAAGTACTGCTTATCTCTAGCATAGGTATTATGCAGTTTATAATCAATTGAATCAACAATGAGATATCAAGATTTTGAAACAGGCATGCATATATATATCATATCATATCAACATGCTCCAATATATCGCAAGACTTGCTAATAAAAATAGTGCACTTATCACAAGATAATGCATATACATATATACATCACAACAACAGTTACACGGGTAGAAAACTTGTCTGAGCCTTTCGGGGTAGACTTAAGCTTAGAGTGGGCCTGGTAACCTATAAAAAACATATAAGCCAGAATTAAACCACGGTCGCTTAAGAAACTAGACTTTATCCACTTAGACCCTAACGTTCGCTTCCGCGCTTAATGATTTTCATTAGTCGCTCGAGTACCCTCGGCTCCATTATTTTTATAAAATTAACCGTTAAACGTTTTAAGGAGACTCTTTCCTGAGTACTTTACCAACTTCCTAATACACCTTACATAATTGTTTCGTAATCCAATTAGTCTTTTTAGGGCCTTAAACAAGGTTTCAAAGTTATGCGAGGGGTAAGGGTTTGTTCGCAAATTTCCGTTACTTAAAACGATCGTTTCTCCTAAACAATAAATCGGATCTAAGCGAACCACATACCAAAACGAAGCTTACGACATGATCTAGCTAAAAACGGTAAAGTTACAGTTTGGTCAGTGAGTTTTTGGATCCGAATTCTAAGTACAAACAGTCTATATGCAAACGGGCTTTACGACGACTATGTTTATGTAATTTCCAATTTTTACCAATCCAATCAATTCATTTCAACTACAATCCATTCACAACTTCAAGATCCAACCCTAGGCTATTGATCTTAGCAAAAATGAGCTCAAGATCATCAATCTAATTCAATATTATACGATCTCCATAATCAACTAATCAACTTAACAATCAAAGTTCAATTCAAGCTTAATCATTCAAACAACTACTCATCCATCCAAAGCACCCCAAAATTCAAGAAAACAAATTTAGTACTTAAAGGTACACAAGTTTTATACCTTGATTTATGAGGGGAAAGTTTCTAGGAAGCCTTAAAACCTTGATCAATCCTTATACAAGCTTGGATCTCACTAACAATCAAGAAAACACAAAGTTAGATTTTGAAGGTTTCAAAAGTACGATTGAAAGAACTTTAAAAATGAGGGTCTCAACATGATTATTTAGAGGATATTTGTGAACAAGAGTTGTAGGCCATCTTAATACCTTTCCAAAGAGCTATAGAATATAATATTTGAGTGAGTATTGAAGGAGATATGACAGTTTGAAGTTACTGCTCTGGTTTTGGCCGAGAGCAAGGGAAAAAGATGTGAAGTGAAAATGTTTCTAGTTTTCTTAAATGATTTGTGTGGTTTTTGTTGCTTTGGTGAAGATTAACCTTGGTTTAATTCACTTGGCTACAAATGAATCTCAAAAAAATATCTAACTAACCTTGCTTATCTCACCATCATTACATCACCTAGTTGCCACTTGTCAAAATCCCATGGTTTGATGATGGCATAGCCCCTTGGCTTCTTGAACAAGCTTGTCTCATGGTCGCGTATTTGTTTTACGGTTTGCTTAACTCTCGTTCTTGTTAATCGGTTGAGGGATCATATCCGGGATCTTATTACTTGGGCTTCCCTGAACCTTTATTAATATCTTATATTCATTTAATGATCCTCTGCTATAATCCTTAAATAAAAATCCTTTTAATTATGTTACCTTATACTTAATCCTTTCGGTATCTGGTGGATTTTTGGGAAAAACCAAAGTGTTCGAATCCGAATTCTGATGACCTTTACATACACTCATTTACTTTATGGAATACTAATACGATCTCAGAATTTCCATAACAGTACTCGTATATAGTGTGGTTTGATAATTTTCCTTAATCAGCATCATCAACAAAAAGTTACTATTCATCAGGGTTTCAAATATTTCCAAAAATTGGGGTTATTACAGTCTCCCTTCCTTAAAAGGATTCTGTCCCGGAATTAGATAAAAAACAGTTGGGGATGCTTTTCTAGCATTGCGCTTTCTAACTCTCAAGTCAATTTTTTTCTTTTCTATATTATGGTTTTACCACAAAACTCTGACTAGTCTAATAACCCTGTTCCTAAGAACTTGCTCCTTTCAATCCATAACCCTTACTGGTTGCTCCATATAGATTAAGTTTGGTTGCATGTCTATGCGCTCGTATACTCCTATATGTCCGACATTCGGATTAAACTTCCTTAACATTTATATGTGGAACACGTTATGAACTTGCTACAGGTTCGGGGTAGGGCTAGTTCATTTGATATATTCTCAATACGTCTTGATATATCCAAGGGTCCAACAAATCATGGACTTAGCTTTCCTTTCTTTCCGAACCTCATCAATCCTTTCCAAGGGGATACCTTTAATAGCAATAGGTCCCCTATATCATACTCTTTATCCTTTTGAGTCAAATTAGCACACCTCTTTTATCCATCCTGGGGTTGCTACCAGCCGTCCTCTGATTAGATCCACTATCTCTTTAAACCTTTGGACCACTTCGGGTCCGATTATCTTGCGCTCTCCAACTTCATTATAATACAAGGGAGATCAACATCTTTTTCTGTACAGGGCATCGTAAGGTGACATTCCGACACTATCATATCATCCATCGCCGTAAGAAAACTCAGTCTATGCTAAGTGATTATTCCAAAAAAAATTTTCAAGTCTATCGCACAGACTTTCAGTATATCTTCTAGCTCTAAAGCTTTCGCTTCTCAATACTCATTCTTTTCTAGTTCGTAAGGGTTACTATCTTCTGTATATAATACTATTCTGGCTATATTTTTACTCGCTAGCATTCTATAACCTTTTAATAATTGCGTCAACCTTAGTATCAAGAACGCGTTAGATTCATAATTTGTCGCACTGATACTACTTCATTTCTAGCTGCTACTATCTTCGAAAGCTTGATCCATCATATAGAAGTAAAAGAATTTATTGAGAGATCACTATGATCATGAACACTTGTTACATCGCATAGTTAGTACCGAAGGTGGCCAGACTTTAGTACTTGACAAGTAATTAAATAATAGGTGGTATCCTACTAGGCTTCTATCACACAGATAGATAGTCATTCGTCAATACCTCCCCTTCTAAAAGGGTTTTTCTTCTCAGCTTACACGAAATGAAGAGAAAAGAACAAATTTAAGAGCATTATATAAAAAATACTACCACAAAATATGTGGCTTGGAATCTACCTCTGAACTATAGAGGTTTATCAAAGGAGAATGGAACATATATACATATGTCAATATCAAGTATTATAGCATCGAATTTCACATGCCTAAATATTTTTGCTATTCCGTCCATCATTCTATGGACACATGCTCTTGCTTGAGCTTATAAACAATCACCTTTGAAACTCCCTCGACATCGAAAATCGAATCTGGGATTTCATTCTAAACATCATCGTTACTAGAATCCTATGTTACACCATAACCTTCCTTGTATAGTAATATGACTCCCTGTCGATAAGAAGGAATAAATATTCAATAGGTAAATAATCGACTACGTTAGTCTATCAATAATAACTTATACATCACCACGACCCGATTAGTGGTACTCAATCTCAACATCCATTACAATACAACTCTCCCGGTTGTTATCATCTCATTATTCACAGAATCATTGCTGCATTACTATAGTCCACCGCTGACCTACTGTAGTCATTCATTTTCCTTGGAATCTTAATAGCTAATCATACGTAGTCCATACCCGCCATATCGAAAACTTCTAAGGAAGAAACCTAATCACTATCTGTCATCCGTGAAGAGCATTTCTTGAACTTGACGTAAATACGAAATGAAGCAGATAAAATTGCAGAAGAGTCTTAATCAAATCAATAATAGAAGGCTATTACCATTATTAATCGTATTTCTTTATTAGGGGACATGAAGCTCAATAGTTCATTTAGTCCTTTCGTAACATGGTCACGGATTATCTCAAGATAGGACCTTATAAGATAGGTAGCCAGCTCATGGCGATAACATGAATTAAATCTTTACCAAACTACTATTACGATTGAGTATCGCACAATCATCAGAAGGAATGTCAATCTTTCACACCATAATACAACCTTCACGGCTTTAACCATCATCACTATAGTCCTCTGACACGAGCGCCTATAATTGCTTTCTTACACTTAGAGTGTCGGCCACCTTATTGGCCTTTTCTGATAGTAATAGTTCCTTATAATCAATGTCTTTTAAACGATCTTCAACTAAATTTTCTACCTCATTTCCAATCACTGCTTGTGTGAAAATTCTCTTCCTTAAGCTATGGTGAGAAAGAAAATAGTACCATTTTTCCATAAGTTATTGCCTCGGTCTTTAGAGGTGAACATTGTCACGACTGACTCTCGATCATACTTAGGACATCTCTTATCTTCGGTCCTTCTTGTTTTCAACAATCTCGACCTTCATTGGGTCGATCTATACTTTCTTATGGTTCAACACGTGCCCACCTGACATTATTATAATCACGTCATATTTCTTTTATCATAATTTCTATTCTTGAGAACTTTGAATGTTACCTTTCTCCTTGTAAAACCTTTAAGGTTATCCTTATATCCTTCATCATGTACTCCCTAGGTTCAGGGTATATCAAGATACCATTTACTAATACTAGAACCATTGTCTATATAGTTCTGAAAACTTCCTCCACTAATCTATAAAGGTTGTTGTTACCTTAATCCTTCATTCCGTACTACCCAAACTCATTATGTCCCTATTAAGGGTAAAATGCTAACCTTTATGCATTCCCCCCATGGTTCATCTCAAGTTATCGAGGTTTTATCCTTAATTCCACCTTTAAAAAGGTACTTACATCCTTTCATGGATAAATCAAGTCATATATCCCTGATAAGGGTATCTTATTCAATCATTCCCACCTCGATAGTCTATACCTAATTTCATAATAGCATCTTTATTCAAACTTAGGTCAAACCATATGACCTCGAAAAGATAACATCGGTTATCCGTTTTCCTTGCCTGATTTAGTAATGATAACAAGGATGTTATGGAAGATATTGGTCGTGTTCAACGTGAACGCTTTAGTTCTAATTACTCATTTACCTCTGTTATTTATCTCAACAGTCATCTCAATGTTGGGATATCTTTTATACCCGGAGTCTCCCTTTTGGGCATCAAGCCATATGTGTTACATAAACTTCACATTTTTGAAGGTTACTTCCTTCATCCAATTTCTTAATTTCTTGTTTTCCTGTCTCCTCAGTCCATCTGTGTTCCCTTATTAATCCATTGATCTATCTCGGAGTTTCATCGAATACTCCCAACTTGAAGGGGATAAAATATATGTATCACTTATGCCTTCAAACATCAACCTGAACTCATGGTGAATCACCCTCATCCTGATGATTATAGACTTTTTTTATCTATATTCTACGAGTCCTTGGGGTTTCCTCATACCCAATTCCCTTATCATTCCTAAAACTCTATTTCCTTTATATTCCTTTATACTCCTTCCTCTTTTAGTCTTTTATTTTTGTTTCTATTACAACCATTTTATGAACCAATACAACATAAGCATTGATTTCAAACATCCCGTCATTCTGGATTCGTGTCCTTCAGATGAACCTTGGTGACTTTCACAACCTAGATTCATGATTCATCATACTTGTCCACCTCTGGTCTAGTTTTAAAACTTCTACACTATTTCTCTATCTTCCTTAGCCTTCCACCAGCGGGTGGCCTCTTTCTTAGGAAGGTAAGTGGTAAAACAGTCTTTTGCGCTTCGTCAATCATTTAGAATCTCAAATGATTCCTCTATTTCCTTTGTCCAGGCTCTTGCCTCGACTGGGTCAGCTTGTTCCTTGGAACTCCGAGAGCTTAGCGACTTAAAGGTTCTGAAAGAATTTCACACCGCATTGTTTCCTCAGGGTGGTGGTTGGGAATAAAAATATAAGTTTTGTTTAGGCATGTCCATGAATTGCCCCATAGGAGTACCGTCCTGGTTCTCCCTATCTTTCTCGACTTCTGTTTTCTCAGTATGAAATTTTTCATCCTTCTCCCATAATCGGGGTTATCTTATACGTTAAAATCTTTGTTTTCCACTTCATTATGTTATGGGTTCCTTCTTTCTTGATGGCGACCTCTCTGACTATCACCTTCAGGGTTTGCCCTAATCTTCTTCCTCGAACTATGGCTTTCATCTAAGATCTCATCCCTAAGCTCTTGAACATTGAAACCCAATTTCTTTCGGAATACCTCATTATTCCCTTATCATCTTTCTCGGTATTAATCTCTTCTCCGGTCATTGGCTCTCTGCCTTCCTTCATCACTTTTTCCTGGCACAGTCTAACCTTTTCCAATAATTCGGGCTGCACTGCAATCTAAAACAGCTTTCCGGTACCAGCTCCGATTATCTTTACTAATATCTCCATTTCCTCAAAACCTCTTATCAGACCTTTCGAAGATATTATCATCTTAAGTATCTCTTTCCTACTAAGAGAATTAGCCACCACATTAGATTTCTCCGGATGAAAAAGAATCTTATAATAATAAATCTTGATTAGCTCTAACCTCCTCCTCCAACGCATGTTGAGCTCTTTCTGCGTGAAAATGTACTTGAGCTCTTATGGTTTGTGTAAAAATTCGCACTTCTCTCCATATAAGTAGTGCCTCCAATCTTTAGGGCAAAACTATTGCCACGAGCCCAAGGTCATGGGTGGGATCAAATTTTATATTCCCTTAATTATCTTGATGCGTACGTAATTATCTTACCGTGCTGCATAAGCACGCTCCCTAATCCCTTGTGCAAAACATCACTATAAATCACAAAATCTCATTTTTCCCTCTGGCAACACCAACGCAAGGGCCGTCACCAATCTTTTCTTCAGTTCTTGTAAGCTGTTCTCGCATTCCTCTGTCCATTCGAACTTCTCAGTCTTACGAGTAAGCCGCATTAAAGGGGCTGCGATCTTTGCAAAATTTTGAACGAACCTACGGTAGTAACCGACAATTCCTATCTCTGGTAGTCGCCCTGACTACGGTCATCAATTCCTCAGCGGTCAAATTTTTAGTCTTATCAGGATCCTCCTCAGCAACAATCTCTTCTGGGACAACCTCCTCAATGACTACATCCTCAACATGAGCATTATCCGGTCCCTCATTAGGACGCTCTATCGGATCCACAATCTGATCTCCAATAAGTAATAAAATATGATCGCGTTGTTGCTCCTCAACCTCAGGGTCCGTTGCCCCGCTACCCTATATGATAACGAACTATGTAACTATAATGATATCTATTAGAGTTCCCGTAAGGGTTTTAACTGTCAGTACTACGTTAGGTAGTCCGACTATGAACTTGGAAAGAGTTCTTATTATCTTAGTGAACTTATCATTTTAACAACGTATCATCTCTGAGGTTTATAACGCTTAGCTCTGATACCATTTCTGTAACACCCCCAAATTCGGGGTCGGGGATCCGGGTTGTCACGAGTTCCATTTCCCTTAATAACACTTAATCTTAATAAACTACCAACTACTGCATACTGTGACCCGCAATACACACACACACCACAAGTTATAGTCTCAGAGATGAATACCTAAAAAGAAAACAAGTCATTTTATTCCACAATTATAAGTCATTACACCTCAAAAGGGTTTCTGAATAAATTTACATATTCTTTGCCATTATTATAATTCATAAATATACATAAGTCCGGTACATCAAAAGTTGAAAGCCTAGACTATTGGTAGTTCCTACCTCAACTACAGCGGCATCAACACCTACAGGAAACTACGGAACGTTTCCTATCCGCTCGCGAATTGGGAGCTTGGTCCTATTCATCTTGTCTAGCTATTTTTGTGTGATAAAAGAATAAAGCAAGGGTGATCAACAAGCCCACCAAAATAACATGTATAATAATTAACAATATATGAGCATTATCATAGTACTCATGAAAGTCTTGGTCAAGCAGAAATGAACCAAGTTTGATATCTTAACTCGAAAAAGGCGCAAAATATTTAGCATATATATATATTTTTCAAAATCTTTGAAATACTCTGCCATTCATAATATACACAGAGTTCCAATTTATAACTGTACAAAAAATATCGTTGCAAGGTGATCTCATATATCTAACCTTGTCTCAACGTTTTTCTGAAAATCTTTATCATGCATAAGATAATCACTTACTAGATATAAGTTGAAAAGATGAAGTTACAAGATACTCCAATATACTTATATATTTTCCGAATACTGCTTGAACTACCACCGTTCAAGGTATAATCAGTTTCAAAAGTTCATCATATATCGATGAAGTTACAAGGTAAGACTTGTACATAACTCATTTTCACAAATACTCTTGAGGGCTTTTATCCGCTCAAGGAAAATCAAATCTTTGATCATTAATAAAATATGAAGTTAAGAGATACTTTTATTGATGGAAACATCATTTTAAAAACTCGACCCTGCCAACACTCAACAGTCGCCCAACCGTAGCCTTTCTATCGAAGTGCCCTGGGTAGTGTTGCAGAATTATCCAAACTGGATGATGAACTCATTATGGGAGTTTACTGTGCCAGGAAGACCACTCACGATGATCAGTCGCAGTAGTGCAACCCCACAATTTTCTACATGTAGAGGAGAACAATCGGATTTACTTGTCGACCGAACACTGGACTCCTAATGAATGGACCAACTTAGCGGAACTTCCGGGCCATTTGGGTCAATATAATAAGGCTGGGCCGGCGCCACTCGACCACTTACGCCACTCCTAGTTCAGATGAAATCCATGACTCTGAAATGTAAAGCTCGTTCCCCCTTTCCCCAAGTAGAAACTTGTTGATATAGCTCCACCAAGAAGCCGTATCTAGTTGGAAAGGAAAACTCACCAATATTTCCCAGGCGATTCATGTTAATGGATTAAACTCATTCCAAGAATTTTACTTCCCGAGTGTTGGGTAAGTAATCAAAAACGCTTTTATCAACACAACAACCTTGTTGCGAATATAAAAAAAAATACGTCACGGAGCCGGATCCCTCAGATTTTTAAGCGAGTATTTAAATCCCCGGAAGATCTTAAATTTGAAAACGGGTTTCGGGATCCGCTCTAGCTTTAAAAAAATAGTTTTGATAAAGTTTGAAAATAATCTCTGGGAATATTTAAAGTAAGAATGATTTGATAGCATCAATCATTTTCTGAATACTTGGCGAATATCGAAACATTATTCTTTAATAAAATAAAGAATATTATTTAATAAAATAAGCGGAGTCATAAGTCCTCGAATCAAATATTCATTAAATAAAATAAGCAGAGTCATAAGTCTTCTAATGAATATTCAGACTATTATTCATTTAATAAAAGAAGCGGAGTCATAAGTCCTCGAATGAATATTCAGACTAATATACATTTAATAAAATAAGCGGAGTCATAAGTACTCGAATGAATATTAAGACTAATATTCATTTAATAAAATAAGCGGAGTCATAAGTCCTCGAATTAATATTCAGACTAATATTCATTTATTAATATAAATAAAATGAGTTTCATAAGTAAAAACTCTATTCAAATAATTAAACTAGTCTTTGATCGTAATAGGAATCTTAAATGAATATTCAAAAAAATAATATTCACTTATAATATAAAACTATCGAATAAACATTATTCGATTAATAGTTTTATAAACTATATATATATAATATACTCGGGAACATCGCCTCCCGGTTTAGAAAAATGTTCAACTCTGGGTCCCCTATACTAAGGGCATACGCAAGTACTGCTTATCTCTAGCATAGGTATTATGCAGTTTATAATCAATTGAATCAACAATGAGATATCAAGATTACGAAACAGGCATGCATATATATATATATATATATATATATATATATATATATATATCATATCAACATGCTTCAATATATCGCAAGACTTGCTAATAACAATCATGCACTTATCACAAGATAATGCATTTACATATATACATCACAACAACAGTTATACGGGTAGAAAACTTGCCTGAGTGTTCTGGGGTAGAATTAAGCTTAGAGTGGGCCTGGTAACCTATAAACAACATATAAGCCAGAATTAAACCACGGTCGCTTAAGAAACTTGACTTTATCCATTTAGACCCTAACTTTCGCTTCTGCGCTAAATAATTTTCATTAGTCGCTCGAGTACCCTCGGCTCCACTATTTTTATAAAATTAACCGTTAAACGTTTTAAGGAGACTCTTTCGCGAATACTTTACCAACTTCCTAATCCACCTTATATAATTGTTTCGTAATCCAATTAGTCTTTTTAGGGCATTAAACAAGGTTTTAAAGTTATGTGAGGGGTAAGGGTTCATTCGCAAAATGCCGTTACTGAAAATGATCGTTTCTCCTAAACCGTAAATCAGATCTAAGCGAACCACATACTAAAACGAAGCTTACAACATGATCTAGCTAAAAATGGGAAATTTACAGTTTGGTCAGTGAGTTTTCCGATCCGAATTCTAAGTACAAACAGTCTATATGCAAACGGGCGTTACGATGGCAATATTTATGCGATTTCCAATTTTTACCAATCCAATCAATTCGTTTCACCTACAATCCATTCACAACTTCAAGATCCAACCCTAGGCTACTGATCTTAGCAAAAATGAGCTTAAGATCCTCAATCCAATTCAATATTATACGATCTCCATAATCAACTAATGTACTTAACAATCAAAGTTCAATTCAAGCTTAATCATTCAAACAACTACTCGTCCATCCAAACCATCCCAAAATTCAAGCAAACAAACTTAGTACTTAAAGGTCCACAAGTTTTATACCTTGATTTGTGAGGGGAAAGTTGCTAGGAATCCTTAAAACCTTGATCAATCCTTATACAAGCTTGGATCTTACAAACAATCAAGAAAACACAAAGTTAGATTTTGAAGGTTCTAAAAGTACAATTGAAAGAACTGTAAAAATGAGGGTCTTACCATGCTTATTTGGACAATACTTGTGAACAAGAGTTGTAGGCCATCTCAATATATTTCCAAAGAGCTATAGAACATAATATTTGAGTGAGTATTGAAGGAGATATGGCAGTTTGAAGTTGCTGCTCTCGTTTTGGCCGAGAGCAAGGGAAAAAGAAGTGAAGTGGAAATGTTTCTAGTTTGCTTAAATGATTTGTGTGGTTTTTATTGCTTTTGTGAAGATTAACCTCGGTTTAATTCACTTGGCTACAAATGAATCTCACAAAATATCTAACTAACCTTGCTTATCTCACCATCATTACATCACCTAGTTGCCACATGTCAAAATCCCATGGTTTGATGATGTCATAGCCCCTTGGCTTCTTGAACAAGCTTGTCTCGTGGTCACCTATTTGTTTTATGGTTCGCTTAACTCTCGTTCTTATTAATCGGTTGAGGGATCATATTCGGGGTCTTATTACTTGGGCTTTTCTGAACCTTTATTAATATCTTATATTCCTTTAATGATCCTCTGCTATAATCCTTAAATAAAAATCATTTTAATTATGTTACCTTATATTTAATCCTTTCGGTATCTGTTGGATTTTCGGGAAAAACCAAAGTGTTCGAATCCGAATTCTGACGACCTTTACATACACTCATTTACTTTATGGAATACTAATACGATCTCAGAATTTCCATAACAGTACTCCTATATAGTGTGGTATGATAATTTTCCTTAATCAGCATCATCAGCAAAAAGTTACTATTCATCAGGGTTTCAAATATTTCCAAAAATTGGGGTTATTACAGTCATATAAGTAGGCTTTGGCTCAGGTAAGTGCAACTTCTTGAAGATTGACAAAGGCATAAGATTGATGCTAGCTCCCAAGTCACATAAGCATTTGTCGAATGACACATTTCCAATGGTGCAAGGAATAGTGAAGCTTCCAGGATCTTTAAGCTTCGGACGCAACTTCTGTTGCAGCACAGCACTGCATTCCTCCGTTAAATCAACTGTCTCTAAGTCATCCAGCTTCACCTTCCGAGAGAGTATACCTTTCATAAACTTCGCATAACTAGGCATTTGTTCAAGAGCTTCAGCGAAAGGTATGTTGATGTGAAGTTTCATGAACACCTCCAGAAACTTCTCAAACTGATTATCCAGCTTTTTCTTCTGCAGCCTCTTAGGAAAGGGAGGTGAAGGATAGATCTGTTTCCCCCCTATATTACCCTCAGGAGGAGTGTGTTCAACAGTAGTCTTTCTTGGTTCCACTTTAGCTTCCTTCTGCATTTCTTCCTTAGCTACAGCTTCTTCATCCGAAACTTGAGAGTGTTCGGGATTTGCAACCTTCCTAGACCTTAATGTAATTGTCTTTACCTGATCCTTAGCTTCCCTCTTTCCTGGTAATTCAGTGTCACTGGGAAGTGTACCAGGTTGATGATTTAACAAGGCATTGGAAATTTGTTCAATTTGATTTTCCAAGGTCTTGATAGAAACCGCTTGGCTCTTGCACATGAGCCTCAACTCTTTCAATTCAGATTTTTCATTAGACTGTTGCAGCAAGAGTTGTTGCCTTGATGCATATTGCGGTTGTTGAAACCCAAGGGGTAGTAGTGCTTTGCAGGATACTACTGATAAGGGTGCTGAACCGCATTCTGAGTGTTGCTCCAGCTAAAGTTAGGATGATTACAGTTTTTAGGATGATAGGTGGCTGGTACAGGTTACTGTGACCTCTGAAAGTTGCTCACGAACTGAGCTGATTCACTAGAAATGTCACACTGATCAGTCTCATGGGCACCAACACAAAGTTCACAGACACTAGTGATCTGATTAACTCCATAATTAGACAGAAAATCCACCTTCATCGTCAAAGTCTTAAGTAAGTAACAATGTCCGAGTCACTGAACTTTAAAGACCAATGATGACAAATACATAAACTAAAAATTAACACTGCAGCCACCAGCAGCGGTGCCAAAAACTTGTTAGGGCTACAACATGCGCTAATATTCACGCAAGTATACACGATCGCAAGTAATATAGAAATAGAAAAGTTGTATCTGTAAAGAATTTCTCTGTTCTTTGTAATTCTACTTGTAAGCAGCAATGTGCAAACCTTGCAACACAGAGTTCTCGATCTTATATATATCTCTGATGGAAAAGTTCAATCCACCAGAAAGTTTTAAATACTTGTGTTTAATTACTTTGTGTTTGATTACATTAATATTTTCATTCCACACTTTTGCCTAATCAAACATTGTTATGTATTTGAGATATAGTAGTTCTTGAAATTAAAAAAGAACCAGAATTACATTCAACCCTCCCTTCTGTAATTCTTTGTTAGATTGTTTGGGAATAAAAATTGGTATCAGAGTAAGCTCTTGAAGTACAAAGAGTTTAAAGATCACAACAACTAACAAGATGAGTAGAAAAGATGTTGGAGTAAAAATTCCATTTCCGGACAAAGACAACTATCACCACTGGAAGGTGAAAATGCACATGCATCTCCTCTCTTAAGATGAAGCTTATGTGGATTGTATTGAGAAAGACCCTCATGTTCCTATGAGAGCTGCTACATGAAATGAGCAGTTTATTCCAAAGCCTAGAGCAGAATGGTCTGATCCAGATATTGAGCAAGTTCATAAGGACATGAAGGCCATGAACATTTTGTTTAATGGTATTGATGGTGACATGTTTGACAATATCATCAACTGCAAAACTGCTAAAGATGGCTGGGATACAATTTAAGTTATATGTGATGGAACTGAGCAAGTAAGGGAAAACAAGATACAACTCTTGATTCAGCAGTATGAGCACTTTCATTATGAAGACAGTGAAACATTAACTGACATTTTTAGTAGATTTCAAAAACTGCTAAATGCTCTAAAGCTGCATGGAAGAATCTACCAGACAAAGCATTATAATCTCAAATTCCTTAGATCTCTATCAAAGGAATGGAAGCCTATGGCAGTCTCTCTTAAAAATTCCCAAGATTATAAGGAATTCACTTTGGATAGACTGTATGGAATTCTAAAGACCTATGAGCTTGAGATAGAACAGGATGAGCAGCTGGAAAAAGGAAGGAAGAAGGGAGGATCCATTGCATTGGTTACTGAGCAAGAGAGAGAGAGAGAGAGAGAGAGAGAGAGAGAGAGATGAAGGTAGAAGTTGTGGAATCTGTACCAAACCCTAGAGTTTTTAAAGGCAAAGAAAAAGGGCTAGTAGCTGAACATGAAGACCATCTTAGTCAAGATGATATGGAGGACATAGATGAACATCTGGCTTTTCTATCTTGAAGGTTTGCCAAGTTCAAATTCAAGAAGAATTTTGGAGCATCCAAGCCAAACAGAAACATGGTTGACAAGTCAAAATTCAAATATTTCAAGTGTGGCTTTAGTGGTCATTTTGTAAGTGAATGCAGAAAGCCTGATTCTGATAGAGAGAAGTTTGAGCCAGTGGATTACAAGAAGAAATACTTTGAGTTGCTCAAACAGAAGGAAAGGGCTTTTTTAACTCAGGAAAATGACTGGGCTGCTAATGGATTAGATGAGGATGAGGATACAAGCTATATTAATCTAGCACTTATGGCCAAATCAGATGAAACAAAAGCCAGTTCATCCAGTAATCAAGTAATCACCACTAATCTAGCACATTTATCTAAAGTTGAGTGTAATGATGCTATAAATGACATGTCAGCAGAATTATATCATCTGCGTGTTACACTCAAATCACTCACTAAAGAAAACACTAGTATTAAAGAGAACAATTTGTTTTTGAGTGAAAGAAACAATGTGTTAGAAATTCAATTTGTTGAGTTTGAGAAATTGAAGATAGAGTGCAAGATTGCAAAAGATGAATTGACTGAATCCTTAAAGAAAGAGGAGATTTTAAGAAAGCAACTTGAACGAGAACATGAAGTAATTAAGGCTTGGAAATCATCTAGAGATGTCTATGCTCAAATCACTAAGGTTCAAGGTATAGAGTCTTTCTGTGAAGAAGCTTGGAAAAAGAGCAAGGAGAAACTGAATTCTAACTAGGAAGAAGGACTTTCAACGGATGTGGACTCGACGGATAATGAAGATTATCTGTCGAATGATAAAAAGAATTATCCGTCGAAAGATAAAGAACCACATCCGTCGAGAGAAAGGAAACCAGTTAGCAAAGTCAAGCTAGCTAAGTTAGATGAGAGATATGGATCAGTTTCCAAGAACTTTGTTCCAGGATAAACAAGTCAAGTAAAAGAAAATAAGAGAGCTAATGTGGGGCACCTGTCAATGAAGAAGTTGAATGAAAGATTGGACAAGATTGAGGTTAAAGCAGAATCTAAATGGAAAAATAATAGGAATGGGAAAGTAGGAATTAGAAAATATAACAACTACATACCTGATAAATATGCACCTAGAAAAATCTGTGTGAATTGTGGTAGTGTTAATCATTTATCTGTTAATTGCAAACTTGCTATGCTTGCATCCATGTCTACACCTCCCTCATTTCCAAACATGCCCACAATCCCTATGAATGTTATGCCTGCACATAATTTGAATGTACAATTTGTTAATATGCCTTTTGCACAAAATCCCTACTATGTTGTATTTAGTATGCCAGAAATGCCATTTAGCATGCCTTACTGGAATAACATGTTTGCGTAAAATATGCCTTTCTATGTTAACCATCCTGTGCATGATAATTGTATTATGATGAATGGTTTTAAAGGTTCTACTCAAATGACTAAGGATGAATCTCAGATACCTAAGTCAAATGAGGGCAAGCTTAAGAAACCTAAAAAAAAGGCGCAGGACCCAAAGAAACTTGGATACCAAAATCAACTTAATTTGATTTTGATGTGTGCAGGGAAATAGATTGAATCTTTGGTATTTGGATAGTGGTTTCTCAAGGTACATGACTAGAGATTCTACCCTACTCACTGAGTTCAAGGAGAGAGCTGGCCCGGGTATCACTTTTGGAGATGACAGCAAGGGCTATACTGTGGGATATGGTTTGATTTCTAAAGACAATGTCATCATTAAGGAAGTTTCCCTAATGGATGGACTCAACCATAATTTGTTGAGTATCAGCCAGCTTTGTGATAAAGGCAACTTAGTAACATTTAACTCTGAAGCCTGTGTTGTGACCAACAAGAAAAGAAACAAAGTGCTTCTCACTGAAGTGAGAAAAGGAAATGTGTATCTAGCTGACTTCAACTTATTAAATGCAGAATCTGTCACGTATCTTTTCATCAAGGCAAGTCAAGATGAAAGTTGGCTATGGCACAAGAAGCTGTCCCATCTTAACTTCAAGACTGTGAATGAACTAGTCAGGAAAGATTGGGTAAGAGGCATTCCTCAAGTGGAATTCTCAAAGGATGGATTATGTGATGCCTGCCAGAAAGGAAATCGAATCAAGGCATCATTCAAAAAGAAGCTTGAATCATAAATTGAAAAACCATTACAATTACTATACATGGATTTATTTGGACCAGTCAATATGTTGTTTATCTCAAAGAAAAGATATTGCCTAGTAATTGTGGATGATTTCTCAAAGTTCTCTTGGACATATTTTCTCAAATCTAAAGATCAAGCTAGTGAAATCATCATCAATCACATAAGGAAAGTCAATAATCATCCTGATCTCAAAGTTAGAAGAATCAGGAGTGACAATGGAACTGAGTTCAAGAATTCTGTGATGAGATTATTTTGTGAAGAGAATGGGACCATGCATGAGTTTTCAGCAGCAAGAACTCCATAACAAAATGGAGTGGTGGAAAGAAATAATAGATCTCTTATTGAAGCTGCAAGGACAATGCTAGAAGAATCAAAGTTACCAACATACTTTTGGGCAGAAGCTGTGAATACTGCATGCTACACTCAGAATATTTCTTTGGCCCGTCAAGCAAAATGCATGAATCCTTACCAATTGTTCAAGAACAGGAAGCCAACATTAAACTTTCTTCATGTCTTTGGCTGCAAATGTTGTATTCTAAAGAATCAAACTGAGAAGCATGGAAAGTTTGATGCCAAAGCAGATGAGGGTATTTTTGTTGGGTATGCAGTTGGAAAAGCATACATAGTCTACAATTTTAGAACCAACATTGTTATGGAATCTGTACATGTTGTGTTTGATGATAAGAAGATTAAAGGACTGCAAGATGAAGGTTTCCATAATAGCCTCAAATTTGATAAAGTTGAGATAATTTGTGATGAAAGAGATCAAGAAATAATATCTAAGGATAATGCAGAAAAATCTACAACAAATGAAGCATATAATTCAACATTCATCGAAAGACCAAGTGCATCATCCATCGAGAGACAATCTGCATTATCCGTCGAGAGGCAAAAATTAACATCCGTTGAGCCATCAATAGGAGTTGAAAGTCAATACAGATCACACTCATAAAGGACCCCTACTTCGAATCAAAGATCCGAAAACTCAGGGGGAGTTTCTTCTAATCAAAACTCAGTCATAAATTAAGACATTTATGAGGCCTCTTCATCTAGAGCCAATCTACCACAACAAAAAAATGGACTAGAGATCACCCATTTGAATTAATTATCGGTGATGCAACTTCAAGAGTGCAAACTAGGAAAGCAAATCAAGAAGAATGTCTATACAGCAGCTTCCTGTCTCAGAAAGAGCCTAAAAAGGTAGAAGAAGCTTTGTAGATGATATTATATTTGGCTCTACAGATGAGAAACTTTGCAAAAAGTTTGTCAAACTAATGCAAAGCAAATATGAAATGAGCATGATGGGAGAACTAACTTACTTTTTTGGTTTACAAGTAAAGCAAGTTAGTGATGGAATTTTCATTAGTCAAACCAAATATATTTATGATCTTTTAAAGAAGTTTGACTTAATGGATTGCACATCTGCAAAAACTCCCATGGACACTGCCATCAAACTTGAATTAAACATTACTGAAAAGTCTGTGGATATTTCAAGTTATAGAGGCATGGTTGGTTCACTTTTATATTTAACAGCCAGTAGGCCAAATATAATGTTTGCTACTTATCTTTGTGCAAGATTTCAAGGTGATCCTAGAAAACTTCATTTAGTAGCTATTAATAGAATTTTTAGATATCTCAAAGGAACACCAAAACTTGGCATTTGGTATCCTAGAGATTCTGGTTTTGCTCTAACTGGTTATTCAAATGCAGATTATGCCGGTTATAGAAAAAGTACTACAGGAACCTGTCAATTTCTAGGAAACAAGTTAGTATCCTGGTTCAGTAAAAATCAAAATTCAGTCTCTACTTCTACAACTGAGGCTGAATATATTACTGATGGTAGCTATTGTGCACATATTTTATGGATAAAAAACCAACTGTTGGACTATGGTCTACAGGTGGATAAGATTCCTATTTTCTGTGATAACACAAATGCCATTGCAATCAATGAAAATCCAGTACACCATTCAATGCCAAGCACATTGACATTAAGTACCATTTAATTCGAGAGAATTTCATGAATGGTACTGTGGAACTTCATTTTGTTCCAAGTGAGAAGCAACTTGCAGACATCTTTACCAAGCCACTTGATGAATCCACTTTTACTAGGTTGGTAAGTGAGTTAGGTATGCTTAATTATTCCTAAATTCTTTTTTAATGTCTAAGCAATTTGAAATGTAGCCAGAATCAAATTTTATTTTTCTTGTCTAAGTTGAAATTTTGGCTAAGTCAATATTTACATCTCAAAGGATGTTCATTATCCGTCGAAAATGAATATTCGTCGAATTTTATTATCTGTTGAAAAATTAAATATTATTATGGGTACTTTTTATCTCGACGGATATCTGTTTAATCTTCATACGTCGAATTGCTTTAATCATAGTCATTAATTCTATTTATCATCCGTCGAAATTACTTACAACCTGTAAGTATATTTCGATGGATAAGCATTAGAATTTTGACAGTTTATTCATTTTTAAACGGCTATTTTGGGAAATTTCATTGGTTACTTTATTTTACTTTTTATTTTTTAACCATTAATTTATGAGAAAGTATAAAAGTCTATTTCATTTTCATTTTTACTTTTATCATTCTCAAGCAATTTCTACTCTCTCTTCGTCTCCAAAACTCAAAACGCTTCTTTGTAACTACTTTCATCACTCCAATGGCGCATGTTGTAAAGATCATGTCTCAAACTGGGTTCGTATATAAAAAAAACAATTTTATAGCACTTGTCAATAATAATATCACTGCTTCTTAGGCCTATCACAAGATGATGGACTTCATTCAAGGCTGCAAATTGAGCTATGCTATGTTGGCATCACCAGTAATCTACTGTGAGGTTGTCGAAGAGATATGGACCACAACAATGTACAACTCAAAGGATAAAACTATTACCTTCTCTCTGAAAGGTAAGAATTACTGCATAAATAGTGATGAAATTCAAGTATGTTTTCAATTTCCTGAGAATAATAAACTAGTTCCACACATAGGTTCGGATGTGAGTTCTATGCTTATTTCTATGGGCTATTCTCTTGACCATGCCAAGCTTGGTGAGGTTAGGAGGAAAGGACTTAGAAAGGAGTGGAGCTTTCTCTGTGATTCTTTCATTAAAGTCTTTTCTAGGAAAAATAATCAATTTTGATGTTGTGACTTACTCACTTGTTAACATGTTCTATATGCTACTTAGTGATAAGTATCACAATTTTAGTGAGTTTGTCTTGTATGAGTTAGGTTATAAATTAGGAGATTTTAAGAAAAGAAACAAAAACATCTATTATGCTAGATTCTATATGATGTTGGCTAACCATGTTTCTAAAGATCTTCCTATTGAGAACCTAACAAACAAGTTTGATTGTTGGGTACAAGAGAGGAGAGTTATTGCTGATTCTGAACATGGAAAATAATCTCAGTGAGCTTCCTCTAATCTACTTGCCAATCATGGAGGGGTCTCAGGTAAGTGAGGTAAGTTCCATTGTCTCTACTACCTATGGCATCTGTGAGTTTGACCCAACAGATGCCTACCCAAGCCACTAAAACAAAAGTTTCTAAATCCAAGTCTCAAAGATCCCATTCTAGTTCCTCTCAAAAGGGACTAGTTTCAAAAACTACCAAATCTATAGAAGGGAGTGTGAAGAGAAGTGAGACTGGTGAGGGACAGGGTGAACATCAAAGAAGCCCTAAGAATAAGGAGAGAGAGGTGTGTACCCCATCCTAGCCACAATTCAGTTTCCCAACAAACCGTAGTGCTTAATAAGGATTCTAGCTTATTACTAGTTGCATCCTCCCAAAAGGATGTGACTATTGAGCAAAGCTCTCAGCCAAGAGTGTTAGGGCTAAAATACGCGCTAATATTCACGCAAGTATACGCGATCACAAGTAATATAAAATAAATTCTAGTTCGTTCCCACATGGATAAGTTTAAGTTAATTTCAATCAATGTATTTATGCAACACTAGTATGGTTATTATCCAATGCTAAGACGAGTAATAATTTGTGGTTGTTTATACTAAGATTAACTAAGATATTACACTAAAGAACATAAACTAAGAGATTAAAGAGAATTGATTAATATATGACACAAACATGAAATTTTAACTTCATTAAATACTTCACATAATAGCCTTTTCGTTCTTAACCTTAGTATGTAATGGTGATGATACTAATCAGATAACATGAAACTGATAAACGCCAACTTTCGTTGTACGAATACCATACTACCAGACATCCACAAAAGAGATAGAAGCTGAATAGACACCAATTATATTGAGACCCTATATGTCTATAGAATTTGATAATATAACGGTTTAATGCATTATCCCTCGTGATTATATAGGGAAAGTAAGATGGTTAAAATTACCTAGGAATCATGCATAACAAAAACACATGAACCTATACTAGCATGGCAAGTTCTAAACCCTTAAATTCACTTTCGCTTCATTAAAGATTAACACACTATCTTATAAGTTTGCGACGCTCATAAGACGAATAAACACAACCAAAACTAGGTTATCATATAATCACCAAACACTAAGGCATCGAAACAAATTAACTAAAGAAATCCATAAATAAATCCGTTAGAACCCCACGATAACGATTAGCCCATGATCAGACTCATCATCAACGTGGGTTCCAGTGAAAGCATGGTATAATAAATGTAGTCTTTATACTTAATAAAACCAAGTACGAAATAAGAGTAAAGGTTCACGAATAAGAAAACTAGCATCCAAAGTTACAACTTAGAACAAAGAATCATAAGATTAAACTAGATCTTCTTCGCCTTGGTTGATTTTGTGCTCTATGGTTTTCTTACACCTTCTCCTTAAGTTCTGGTACGTCTCCTTATAAAAAATGAGCATAAGTTATGTTTATATAGCAGCCCATGCAAAGTAGAAGTCTTCTAGATCAAAATTCCATGAGAAACAGGATTTTCTGACTTATCACAGCGCGGGCGCGCTGCATCTCTGGACTCCTGGCGCGGGCGCGCGCTATCACAGCGCGGGCGCGCCTTTTCTCTGGAAAAAATGTTGACTTCTTCTTTTCTTGCTGATTTGAGTTGGTCTTTCACGAGCTTTTATTCTAGACACCATCCTAACACCAAATTAGCATTAAAACCATGCCAATTCACCTGGTTACCTGGTAAAAACCTGAAATGCAAAAACACTACAAAAACACGTTAAAACACTAACAACTTGAGTACAAAAACATTAATCCAAATCTTTACGGAGCGTAATAAAGTGTCGTAAATGCCACTCAACAAAGAGCACATGCCAAAAGGGTTAGGGACACAGACCAACCTCAAACTTACACAAGAAAGAAGAAATCTAAACACACTGGGGATACACGGGGTGCACACACTGTACAAACTGCATTCAAAGACTCAGTTATAGCACCTTTTCAAATTCAGATTGATGTGACTCCAATAAATGTGGAGTCACATCCAAAATCTATAACAATAGAAGCACCTCACACACAAAACTCACCCACAAATTCTCTGGATGTGGACATGATTCATACATCATTTACTGATTCTCCATCTTTAACTCTCTTGGAGGAGCCAAAATCTCAAGCAAGTGGGCATCATCTTTTAGATGATTTGTTGGCTCACTTGCCATTTCTTTCTGAAAAAATTGAGAAATCTATGGACAATCTGAAATCAATGACCACAGATTCTACAATAATTTCAACTACAAACTCATTCATTTCTAATTTTTTGACGGATATTGTTCATCCATCGACTAGTGTTTGTATCTCGATGGATGTGCTTAACAATAATTATCCGTTGAATTTCTCTACTATTTCGACGGATGTCTCTCATCCATTGAAGTCACTACACCACTTGAAATTTCCAAAAATGTTACAAGTGCGGATGATCTAGTAGTTGTACAATCACTATTAGGATTGAGGGAATAGGAGTGACAGAGTGAGAGGCTGAGTTGCTCTCAGGTAAAAAGAGAGGAAAAGAGTGAAAAAATGCAAGCTATTTCTTCCAGCTTGGAAAAAGAAAGTGAGAGGAGTCCCACCTTAGATGGTGAAGGTGAGGGTGTGAGAGTTGGAAGCCAAGAGGAGCCCTTGATGCAAACATAGAGAGAACATGAGAGAAAAGCAGGTACAGATGAATGAGAAATGCCCATTGTTAGTGAGTTAATGGATGTCAATAAGGCTGAAAAGAGACAACTAATTCAGCAAAAATATCAAGCTACTTTAGACTCTATCACTTATGATGTTGAGACATTTACTCACCCTAATCTAGCATATCAAGATCTTGCTATCAATGGCATGCCCTCCACAGGTGGTGATGATTTTGAGTATCCCTCTGGTGGTTCTGAAGACTCTTTTGGGGATAATGGTAAAGATGATGAAGGAGAAGGCATGGACATAGGGGGAGATGTAGACATTCCATCATGGATGAAGCACAAGGAATGCACTTACCCACATCTCCAAACTACACTTTTCAAGTTAATTCATGACACACAAAGTGCAATTCAAGCAACCACAAGTGCCAGCACCAATATTCTACTCAAAGCCCATCTGGAGTCTCTACAAATGCACAAGATTCACGCTCTAAAATAGAGTCAAGATGTGACTGAAATCAAGACAGAAATTGCACAAGTCAAGAAGGACATCACTGAAGAGATAAAGTCTACCCTTCTTGACAATATAATGAGAGACATTAATAGACAACTCAGGAAAGATTCTGACTTAAGTAGCAAGGTTGATTCTTTGGAATCTAGGCTGAAAGTAGTGGAAGGTTCAATCACTAAGATCTAGATCAACCAAGTTTACCAGACACTCCTTCTTCAGAAATTGGTGGCTGCACAAACCTCAAACCCTGCTAAACTTGATGCTAACAAAAGGAGAAAGATGCACTTGTCCCAATCAGCAAGGGGGAGAAAGATGCATTTACCCAAGATAGTGAGGGGGAGAAGGATGTGAATATTTAAGTCAGTAAAGTGATTGTTCCAACAATTACTTTCTCTAAGCCACCAGTTCTGGATAGCATTGACTTGATCAATATTGCAGCAGCTCAGCTCAGGCTGAATGAACAATTGAAGCAAATTGATGAGAAGATTGAAAAGGTTTTTGGTCCAATTACAAAACCTGATAAACAAGTGGAACACTTCACTCAATTGAGACCAATTTCAATCAATGAAATGAGCTTAGGGAATTTGGAAAAAGGTGAACCCTTAGCAAGAAGACTTCTACAGGCGAATGTGATTTTACAGCCAAAGAAAAACTACTCAAAGAATTCAACCAAAAAGCCATTGGACCTAGTCTATGTAACTCCCAAGCCTGATGAAGAGAAGCTGATTGGTAGATCTATTGCTTATCACAAAGATCCAAAAGACTCAGTCTTGAAGAAAAGAATTGCTAAAATCTACAGGCATGGCAAATTGATCTGTGTGATGGTTGGACATCCATAATTTGTAGAAGCTAAGAAAGGAAAAGGTAAGGCTCAAATAACAGAAAAGGCAAGTTGCCTTAGATGCCAAGAACCAAGCTAAGAAGCCTGCAACCACAGAAACTGAAATGCTTGTTGTGATAGCTGAGTCTGTGAATGAAGAAAAGCAAGAGGAACCAAAGCTGATAAAATTACCAAGACAGAAATTTAGAGCAAAGAGGAGGTTGGATTTTGATGAAGAAAAGGAAGAGTACATTCCAACTCAATCTACCACTACAAGCCAACCAACCTTGCCCACAATGGAGCAGGCTGAATTCAAGGTCTATTCTGATATAAATTTCCATGATGAACCCATAATTCCCAAGGATGAACCCATAGATTGGGAAAGCCTACCAATCCCTGATCTAAACATCCCAATCCCAACCAAACCAAAAAAAATAAAGAAAAGAGCAGTCAAACAAGCCAAACCTGTCAGACTTTAATCCAAAGCCTTAGCCAAACCCAAACCAACTGTCAACAAGGGAGATCAACTCTACATATGTGACATCAAGGAGTTTTCAGACCTCAATCTCTATCTGGATGAGTTAGATGAAGTCAGAGCTATTGATGCTTATAAGAAGCGTCCAGAGAGATTGATGTTCAGGTACAAGGGTGGAAAAGAGCTAACATGGCCTCTTCACAGAATTCTCAATGAAGGTTTATCTGTCTTAGTAAAGATATTCTCCTCAATAAAGAAGAACTTTGGGTTCAACATTGTTGCCAAAAGGGAGATAATGATCAGAATTGAGAAGATAAGAGATAGCTGGAAAGACCCAAATGCACTCCCAAGAGTCTTAACTATTCCCCACAATGGAGATAGAGTGCATTTGAGGCCATACTGGATAATGGAGTTCAAGGATAAGAAGAACATCAGAAGATTCTTCAGATTAGAAGATCAGCTAAAGATTTCAAGCAATGAAACTCTCATGGAGATGCACGAGATGCTGGATCAGACAAATGAAGATGAATCTGAATTCTACAGATAACTTCAACACCAAATTAAAGAGAACAATGAGAAACTGGGAAAGAAGACTAGACATTCAAGGAAATAAGATAAATTTTCTCAGTCTAAAGGAGCACCTTGAAAATGGCTTGTGAGATTTTCTATGAACCTTCCTCTGTATAATTTTTAATAATTTGCAGCCTTATCAATTTTATCTACTATTAATCAGTCTATATTTATAAGATGTTTTGTTATCATCAAATTTCTCTTAATTTATGCCTACAATTCTAGTAAACATAAATTGGGAGAGATTGTTAGGAATATGTCATAGGCTCGATGATAAGTTCACCAAAACACCTTAGTAGATTTAATTTAGTATTTTTTTAGCTCTCAACGGATGATTTACTTTGACATCCGTTGAGAGAGTAATTTATGTTTTAATAATTTTTATAACACATTCCTGCATACTATAATACCTTAGAGATCTAGAAGTTGTAGGATATTCAAAGTCATGTTGACTACTAGATTGATATGCAAAATAGGTTGGCCAATTGTATATATTAGATGCCTTATAATTTTGCATAAGTGAAATGGAGTTAACTGTTATGGAATACTTTCAACTGATGATTCTATGAGTTTTCAACGGATGATCCAAGTCATATTCAACAAATGATCTAATGAAGTTTCGACGGATAATCCAACACAGTCTCAACGGATGATCCAATGAAGTTTTAACGGATGTTCTAATTCAAATTGCAGTTGATAGTGACTTGACCATCACATGGGTTGATTAGATGCAAATGGAATATGGCAGCCTATTTACAGGTTTTAGAGAACAAAGAAGTATTTCCATTTCCATGCTTACTTGAAGAAAATCAAAGATACTGGATGGAGAAATGAAAAAGCATGTGATTAGACAAAGACATATTTTATTTTATTAGTTTGTCTTATTCACTTGTATCTTCGTAATATATAAACCAAGAGTAGTTAGTAGTAAATTAAGCAATCAACAAGAGAACTAGAAAAAACTGTATCTGTAAAGAATTACTCTGTTCTTTGTAATTCTACTTGTAAGCAGCTGTGTGCAAATTTGCAACACAGAGTTATCGATTGTAACGCCCCCAAATCCGGGGTCAGAGAATTTGGTCGTCACGATGAAACCTCAATTAAAATTAACCTGCTTAATCAATTAACAATAGACAGTGGAAGATATTTATCATTTATGACCCCCAAACTAATCCAAGATCTTTTAAGGTTACAGTTCTAGAAACAAGATATCCAAATTTCACAAATAATTTTTTCACTTTCTTTTAAAACTCTTTTCAATAGATTCCAACTCAAAACTAAACCCACCAGTATAACTTCGAAATGAAGTATACTAGGCCCAAATAAAATATATGACTATAATATAATATAAACAACTTTACACAAAGGAACTTACATTAATTCGCAAACCCCGGAACAACCACCTTCCAAAATCTTCTTCTTTGCTTCCTCGAATTACGCGGCTAAACAACGCAAGTTAATCCTCACTGGAGGTTAGATTTGAGAACAGGCAAGTATGAGCGAAAGAAATGCTCAGCAACATCATTGTAGTAATTATAGGGTCGTTTTGATATAAAACTGACTTCTGCAATAGTGTACAACATTTTAAAATCATAATTGCTGAATCATAAAATTTTAGTTGAGGAACCTCAGAATTGATTCCTTAATTGTATTCAAAACTATTTTGATATTTTTGAGAGAAATGCTTCAGCAATACTTTGAATCTTGACGAGAATAAAACTCGTAAAACAGTGTTTACGGAAATATCGTAAACCACAATAACATGAAACAATGATTATGGATTGAATCATAAATTTTATTCAAAACCGAACTCTTTAAATTAATACTTATTTTGCTGTCATATCAAATTAGATGTCAATACGAACTTTGATGCTCACAATATCCCATACTGAAGTAAACATCAATCATATGTACTAATACCACCTTTGATATTTAACAACAACGTAAGTATTAGCATAAATCAAAATCTGAATCAAAACTGTTTTTTACCATTATTCCAAAACAGAAACAGTTGATAAATCATTTATTCTATGAATATCAAAAATGATATGATAATTTAGATTGGGATCATTCTCCGACGGACGTACTATCACATGCTGATCAACCCGTGTGATAGTACTGAGTCATGATTCGTAGAAACATGACCCCAAAATATTAGTACTCAAACAAAAAGGCAATATACATGCATGTGGAAAAAATTGTATCATAATATTTAATATGACACTTAGAAATATCCCTTCGTTGGACCGTCCGTCCAGGTCACTTACGCATTTATGATCCAATCTTAAAACCATTTATTGAAAAGGGGTCATAATAATTGACACCCGAAATAATTTTATTCCCCCATTTACTTGGGCAGGAATACTCGCAACTAAATCATTTTTCTCAAAACCCAAAACATTTATAAATCCATTCATTGGATAAGTAAAATCACTTGGCTATTCTGAACATAGAATAGCATAAGAGTATTTGCATAAATAGAATCATTTAATTCAGCGATATGTAAAACATTTACCTATTCTGAACTGAGAGTCGGGAAAGCAATACTTGCATAATAAGCTTCAAAATAAATATCACTTGAACAATAAGTGATGATAGGGATACTTGCCTTTAGGATTTAACAGTTAGTCACACTCGAAATGATGCATATATTCTGGCACTCTGTCTCAAAACATCTCCGTCTTTCTTTTCAACACTTTACTGATATGTTGCTCCTGCGATTGCTAGAAGCCAGATATCCAATACCATTCCATTTCACTCTTTATCTAACGTCTTGTCCTGATCAACTCGAACGATCCGCATCTATAATTAAAAGATCACACTTTAACTGTCTAAATGATAATAACTCGATGAACTGCGCGTCAAAACCCTAATGTCTACCCATACAATAGCCCGCATATAAAGAAGACATACATACACAAGACCATTGACCCACTTACACACGTATTTTCTATAACACATAAGCACATAATCCACGTATCACATAATTCATATCACATATGACTCGGTTCGTCAAAAGGTTCGACTAGGTACGTTTAAAACTGAAATTGGGTCGAAAATATGATTTATCGATCAATAACCGACTCAGAATGATTCGTAAAACAAGCGACCTTTCGAAACAAAAGAATTTGGGTCTCGAAAGTATTTTTAATGAAAGCAAAATATTTTTATGAGTCTGTACGCGTTCGTTTCGTATTGAAGGACGAACGGTTGATTTATTATGAATTTTTTAATATTTTTCGGAATTAAAACGGGTCTCTGAATCATTTTATAATTAAATAGTAGGGTTCGAACACCCGAATCTGACTTTAAAATAATTTTATAATAATAATCGAGTATTGAGAGTAATTTAAAATAATATTTTAAAACTCGAAACTATTTTTTGATATTTTTATATTAAAATAAATAATTAAATCTAATTAAATAATTAATTAAAATAAATTAATAACTAATTAAGTTAGTTAATCAATTAATTAATATTTAAATTAATTGACTAATTAAATAATTAATTATCAACTAAATTAATTAATTAAATAATTAAGATTCATTTTTAAATTAAAAATAATTCTCAGAAATTAAATAATGATTTTTTTTTGGAATTAAAAATAAATTTTAGAAATGAAATAATGAATTATAAATGATTTTTGAATAATCTATAAAAATAATTCCATAAAAACAAGTTTTCAGAAATGGTTTTGGGTAATGGTGGATCAAAACCGGGTTACTGATCGGGTCGGAACCGGGTCGGGGAAGTGATAGGGATAAATAAATCCTGATTGTATAATTAAATATTGCATTAATTGTACAAGGTGTGGGCTGCTAGGCCCAATAAGAAGATGTATGATATTCAGACCAGAAAGGTTAACACGTTGATCAGGCCTGATGGACCAGATCAGGCCTGATGGAACAAAGAAGGCCCAAAGCCCTGATTATTTATTAATTTCGTAATTAATAAATAAGGGAGAAAAACAGCTATCAAGATAAGTCCTAATGGGGATATAAATCCTTGTAGATTGGCCTCTAAGGAACCTCATGGGATAAGGAATCAGCTTCCTACTTCCTAGGACTCCTAAGTCTAACCTAATTCAGAGGCTTGACCACCAAGTCTCCTACACCAAGTCCAATTCAAGGACCCCCCACATCTATATAAGGGGCCTCACCCCACAAATCAGAACTACGTTTTTTGACTTGATCCTTGGCAATCAGCAAGGTAAGTAGGCATCTTGTTAAGGCAGATTGAGTCACGAAACACAAGAGCAGTCAAATCGAGTCTTGAAGCTCACGTTCCTTAGTACTAAATACAGCAATTATATATATTAGTTTTTAATCCATAACATTTGGCGCCGTCTGTGGGAAGCACAACAACAACCATGGCGAGAACACGGAGAACAATTAGAGCTCTGGAGGAAGGAACACCATCAGGGACAACCCAGGTGATTTCGTCAACCGTGGAGATTCCTCCCCACTCAACTTATGCATCTACTCAAGGGGAAGCCCAGATAGGGGCAACTCAACCTCAGCCACAAGGGACGACTCCCCCGACTATTCAAGGTACGAATCCTCAATTTCAACAAGTACATGTACTTGTGACTTCTCGACCCGTCGGGTGTGAATATTCAACTGTTGTTACTACTAACCCCCCTTATGGGATACCCCTTTACCCCGAGGTTGGAGAAAGTGGACATGTTGGGCGAAGTGAAGCACGAGGACAATCGCCCCCTATATACGAGGTTTGGCTCCTATCCCCGAGGATCGGGAATTTTCTGGTCCTTATACTGAGAGAGACTTCGAATCTTCGGATTATGAAGTGGCCCCAAGAAGGAGGCGTCCTGGCAAAGAGCCGATGGCCGATAGAAGACAACGCCCTCAAAGCACCCAAGGGGCGAATCCCCAAGAAGTGCAGGAAAGGATCAGGGCTCATGAGGCTGAGATCGAAAGGCTGAAATGCGACTTGGAGGTGCACCAGGCCACCAGACCCCAGATACCTCCTAGGGGGAGAAATCCCCCTCCTTTCATAGACCTGGATGGTCCGGTACGGAGAAGGGCTGTTGTCCCAAGAACTGATCCAAGCAATCTTCTTCCCCTTGGAGATCCTGATGATCTTACTCCGCCCTTCACTGAAGAGATAATGAATGCCCATATCTCAAGGAAGTTTAAGATGCCAATCATCAAAGCCTATGATGGCACGGGAGATCCCGCTAATCATGTTAGGACATTCTCTAATGCACTGCTGTTGCAACCCGTGAATGATGCTATAAAGTGTCGGGCCTTCCCTCAAACCCTGTCGTGTATGGCTCAAAGATGGTACAGTCGCTTGCCCCCAAACTCTATTGGGTCGTTCAGAGAATTAAGCCAGGCTTTTATTAAGCAATTCATCAGTGGAAGAGTTCATGAGAAAAGTTCTGCATCTCTTATGAGCATTGTGCAGGGGGCAAAAGAATCCTTGAGAGATTACCTGAATCGTTTCACAAAGGAGGCTTTAAAAGTCCCAGACTTTGATGATAAGGTAACCATGATAGCGCTACAACAAGGAACTAGGGATGAGTTTTTTAAGATGTCCTTGGCCAAACGCCCCCTGAAAGCATGTTGCAGTTCCAGGAGAGGGCAGGGAAGTATATCAAAGTTGAAGAAAGCATGAGGAAGACCGTAGTAAGTAATGAGCCCACTGGAGGCAAGAAGCGAAAAACTGATCTGGAGTATATCGCTAAGGACAAGTATCCTAGAACCGAGCAAAACCCTGATTCAACCCCCAAGAAGGGAGGACCTGGGCAAAAGTTCACCGAATACGCTAAGCTGAATGCTCCTAGAAGCCAGATCTTGATGGAAATCGAGAAAGATCGAGATATTCATTGGCCTAAGCCCCTGAAGGCTGATCCTGCCAAGCTGGACAAAAGCAAATATTGCAGATTTCACAAAGATGTTGGTCACGACACCGATGAGTGTAGGCAGCTGAAAGATGAAATTGAGTTCCTCATTTGAAAAGGAAGATTGAACAAATACACTGGAGAAGGAGGGGACAGGAATAATAATGGAAGGAAGAACTTTGAGGATCGTAGGAGGGACCAAGACGATCAGGGTGAAACCCCCAGCCTAGAGGACCAGTTATAAACACCATTTATGGAGGGCCGAGACCTCGAGGGCCTGTGATAAACACGATCTTTGGAGGTCCAACTACTGCAGGATTGTCCAAAAATTCCAGAAAGGCATATACTAGAGAGGTTATGCATATTGTTGGAGAAGCCCCGAAGAGGGCCAGGACAGAAGTAACATTGGCTTTTGATGATTCTGACCTAGAGGGTGTGAAGTTTCCTCATGACGACCCGCTGGTCATAACACTGGTAATAGGAAATAGCCCGGTCAAGAGGGTCCTTGTGGATAATGGTGCTTCTGTGGATATCTTGCTCCACGACGCCTTTCTAAGGATGGGGTATAACGACTCCCAGTTAACACCAACCGATATGCCGATATATGGATTTGCTGGAGTAGAATGTCATGTAGAAGGGATAATCAAGTTGCCAACCACCATAAGTACGGAACCAAGGCAAGCAACGCAGATGTTGGACTTTGTGGTGGTAAAAGCTAGTTTAACCTATAATGCTATTATGGGAAGAACAGGGATACATGCCTTCAAGGCAGTCCCTTCTTCCTACCATTCAGTCATGAAGTTTCCCACCCGGAACGAGATTGGAAGAGAGAGGAGATAAAAAAATGGCTAGAAGCTGTTATGTGGCCTCTTTGAGGGCAGATGGAGTCGGGGGGTAGGTTCTTCCTATTGAAGATATGGATGTCCAAGAAAATGATGAGAAGAGAGGAAATCCAGCAGAAGACTTGGTTCCGATTCCTTTAGACCCCGAGAATTCTGAGAGGATGACTTTCATTGGAGCCACATTAGAGGAGCCCCTTAGAGGGAAGTTTGTGAAATTTTTGCAAGAAAATAGTGATGTTTTTGCATGGTCAGTAGCTGATATGCCAGGCATAGACCCGGAGCTGATTACTCACAAGTTAAACGTAGATCCAAGCCGGAAGACAGTGAAATAAAAGAAAAGAAATTTTGCCCTGGAAAGACAAGAAGCTATAAAACATGAAGTAGAAAAGCTCTTAGAGGCTGGTTTCATCAAGGAGATTCAATTTCCGGAGTGGTTAGCCAACCCTGTAATGGTGAAGAAGGCTAATGGAAAGTGGAGGATGTGTATAGACTTTACTGATCTGGATGATGCATGCCCTAAAGACTATTTTCCGTTGCCAAGGATTGATACTTTGATTGATACCACTGCTGGGCATGAGATGCTGAGTTTCATGGATGGATTTAGCGGATACAATCAGATCAAGATGCATAAAGATGACATTCCAAAGGTATCATTCATCACTGACTTTAGTGTTTATTGTTATCTTGTTATGGCATTTGGTCTTAAGAATGCAGGAGCCACCTATCAAAGGTTGGTAAATAAAATTTTTAAGGACCTTATTGGTAAGACTATGGAAGTCTATGTTGATGACATGTTAGTCAAGAGTCTAGCAAAGACTGATATATAACCCATTTGAGGGAAGCTTTTGAGGTCCTGAGGTACCACAAGATGATGTTAAATCCTAGTCACCGACAATGGAACACAATTCAACAACGAGGAATTCAAGAAGTACTGTGAAGAAAATCAGATTGAGTTACGGTTCACCTCTGTGGCTCACCTACAAGCCAATGGGCAAGCTGAGGTAGCAAATCGAATAATCCTGGATGGGCTAAAGAAGAGGATCGAGAAGTCAAGAAATAATTGGGTGGATGAGATACTTCCCATATTATGGGCCTATAGGACTACCTGTAGAGTCACGACCGGAGCAACTCCCTTCATGTTGGCATATGGGGCAGAAGCAGTAGTTCCCGTGGAGATATCACATTCCTCTCCAAGGATTCAGGCTTTCAATGCTGAGGAAAATGAGGAAGGACAAAGGTTGGCTCTGGACTTAATCGACGAAGTGCGAGATGGGGCACATGCAAAGATAGTAGAGTACCAGAAGAAGGCTTCATTCTACTATAACCTAAGGGTTAAAGAAAGGTTTTTCAAACAAGGTGATCTAGTCTTGAGGAAGATAGAAGCATCTGGTGTAGGATAAAAAGGGAAGCTTGCCCCGAATTGGGAAGGGTCGTACAAAGTCAAGAGTGTTCAAGGTAGAGGAACTTACAAGTTGGAAACGATGGATGGTTTTGAAGTCCCGAGAACTTGGCATGCACAAAACCTGAAGGTTTACTATGTGTAGGGCAACTGAATATGATTCTCACTTGTCAAGATGACGAGTAGGTTGAAAAGCACCTTGAAGCTTTGCTTGCTTAGGATCTATTTATTCTAGTTTTATTTTGAATTTTATTAAGACTTGTGTAAGGGACGAATCCCAGACAATTTATGGAAATTCATGAGGTTTTCAAAATATGTTTAAATGTCTATGCCCTGACAAGTAAAACCAAATGCATGAAATGCAAGCATAAAATGTGATAGATCGGATAAATATTACAAGAGTTCAATAAATAAAGTCTAGAAAATAAGATAAAGAAAACAAGCCACGCAGGGCTGAAAGAAGCTCTAAGGAGCTGAGGTGCCCTCGGCATCCATATCATCATCCCCTCGCTCTCGCTAGATGTCTCTGTCATCTCGGAGGAGGAGGAAGAGCTATCGTCCTCAGCAGGCCTGGAAGAAGACTCGGGAGGAGGAAGGAGTGGATCCTGAGGAACATGATCCGAGACAACTACTCGGGTACGAAACCTCTGTAGCAAAGCCTCGTCATCAGGGCAGACATAATCCGCCGGGTTAATATCAGGACAAGCCTCGTTCACGGTCCCAAGGGCCGTGTCCCAACCAGTCCTAAAAAACCCGGGGAAAGACTGAGTCATCCCTAATCCTCATGGACTGGGCAAACTCCTCCGAGTCCAAGTAGTTATCTATAGCTTTATCCTTCTCCGCCGGAAGTACCACCAGCTCGGCGTTAGACTCCCCGAGTTCCTCCTCCTTGCATTTGAACTTCTTCTCCAGAGTAGCATACTTCTTCTGTTGCCTCCAGAGGGCATTATCGGCCTTATCGGAAGCCCGCTTCCATGACTCGGCTTGCCTCACAGCGCCTTGAAAATAGGCGTTAGACTGAAATAAAGCAATCAACAAAGTATAAGGCAAGAGAATGCTACAAGAAAGAAATATAAGTTCAAAAAAGAAGAGGCATACCGAAGCCAGAGACTGAGCTCCCATGAGCTTAATCCTCTCAAGGTCAGGGGTGGCCACCACGTCAGTAAAATCCTTGGGAGTCACGCTATGGTAGGACCAATCCCAAGCATGCTTCGTGGAACCAACCACGGTATCCCCTCGGCGGAATCCCCAGAGAGGTTGGAAGGCGCCTGTAGCAGCAGCAGTAGGGGCAGCAGCAGTGATAGGAGCACTATGGCCCTCAGCTCCTTCAGTTGAAGCCTCCCCCATAGGCTCCTTGTGCTTTCTTAAGAAGATAGGCTCTGTCGCCTTTCCTCGGGTGTCTAGGCCTGCGAGCCGAGCTTTCTTCATTCTAGCAGTCTCTTTAACAGGAGGAACGTTGTCTTCATTAATCTCCTTAGCAGCTGCAAAACAAGGCAAAAAAAAAATAAGTGATGTTAATAATGCATGAAATGAAATAAAGTTGAGAAGGGAAGAAAAATACCCTGTTGAGAAACAGAGGATAGTCCCACGTGAATGAGGAAGAACTCCTCTAAGAGAGTCCAGCTGGTAGTAGTGCCGTCGTCCTGAGTAAGCCCATTATAAATAATAGTTTCCTCAAGAGTTAAGTGAATGGATTTGAGGCTACCATCACTGACCTTCCCGAAGGAAGATCGGAAGAGTGTGCCCCAATCACCATTCTCCCAACGTAACCCAACGAAACTATTCCTCCAATTTTGGTTGTTATCAGGAATAGAGGCGCTGTTAAAGATATGTTTACTTTTGGGCCTTTCCTTGACATAGACCCAACCACAAATACTGGAAGAGCTATTATAGCACTGAAAGACCTTCCTAAAAACAGCTACAGAAAGGGGAAAGCCCTCCCTAAGGCAGCAGACCATAAAACATAAAATGTTCCTCCAAGCGTTTGGAGGAAGCTGACACGGGTTGATTTGTAAATCAGCTAAAAGATGAAGGGTGGAAAGGAAACCTCAGCCCATCATTAAGGGCATCAGTGTAAATAAAGAGAGTGTCGGGTCTCCAGTGGCAAGTACGGTCACCACCAGAGACTGGAACTAATCTAAGAGGAGGAAGGATGTTATAACGTGCATTCAGTTTATCGAAATCTATGTTGTGCCAAGTATTACAATGATTAAAAGAATCGAGATGTGCAGAGAGGGATAGTCATCCCCCCTAGTATTAATCATATCGATTAAAGACATATACGAAGAACGGATCTCGATATCCTTACCTCATTTTGAAGCTGAGGCTATCTTTGCCGCCCTCTCGGAACTCTTGTCAGCCATTAGTAAGCTGGAAAAGGCCTAAAGTTGGAAAACTAAGGGAGGGGATTTGAGAGAGGAAAGGTTAGAAAGCTGGGGGAAGGATGAGGAGAAGTTATGAAATGAGTAGAGAGGTGAAATGAGAGGTGTGGAGAAATCAAACTCTCACCCCACCTTTATATAGCCAAGGAAGGGGGATAAAGGGCCTTAAAAAGCCCATTTGGGCCCAAAAACTAGAAGGTTCTGGAATTATCCAGAGAATTCCAGTAAAAAACAAAAGAAAAACTTAAGTTTTTAGGAGATTCTGGAAGAATCTGGAAGAATCCTAGAAGAGTTTGGAATTTGGGCTCAGAAATGAGGCCCAATTCTAGAAAAACCTTGAAAAAGTCAAGCCCAATTAAGGGCCCAAGTATTTAAAAAGCCCAGGTAAAAAGGTCTTTGTATTAGGCCCAAGTCATTTTAGGGGTGAAAAAGAAAAACCCATTAAAAGGGTTGGCCCAAGAAAATTTAGCCCAGATTTAAGGGCCCAAATCTAAATTTAGCCCAGATTTAAGGGCCCAAATCTAAAGTATATGCAAAAAATCATTATGTAAATATTCCTGACCCATTCAACCAGAAACATGAAGAAATCCTGGTCGAATGGCTTGAGGTCGAAACCCTGTCGATCAAGGCTAAAAAACGGCCTTAATTCGACCAGAAAGAAGATCCGTTCGACCAAGAAACACGAAGGAATCCTGATCGAAGCTCCTGAGGTCAAAGTTTTGTCGATCAAGGCTGAAAAATAAGCTTAATTCGACCAGAATTTAGACTCATTCGACTAGAAATCAAGAGAAAATCCTGGTCGAATCAATCCTGCTCGAAATAGCTTCGACCAAGGCAAGAAAGATGGTTAATTCGGTCAGAAACACAAGAATCCTGACCGAAAGGGACGAAAATCCTAGTCGAAAAATTCCTAGTCGACAAAAAAAAGGGAAAATCCTGGCCGAAATTCGACCAGGATTCCTGATCGAATGCATCCTCCTCGAAAAACCTTCGACCAAGGCACGGCAGAGGCTAATTCGACCAGGATCCTGGTCGAACAGGATTCCTGTTCGAAATCTGTATAAAAAAAAAGAGAAAAAGAAAAAAGGAAAAAGGAGGAAGAAAAAGAAGGAAAAATTCCTGGAAAATTACAGAAAAATAAGGAAATTACTTAAAATATTTTCTGAAAAATGCTAATATTTTCATAAATAAGGAATAAATCCAGAAAATTAAGGATAAATCCCAGAAATTAAGGGAAAAATCCAGTAAAATAAGGATAAATCCCAGAAATTAAGGGAAAAATCCAGAAAAATAGGGAAAATCCAGAAAAATAACGGTAAATCCCATAAATTAAGGGAAAATCCAGAAAAATAAGGATAAATGCCAGAAATTAAGGATAAATCCTAGAAATTAAGGGGAAAATCCAGAAAATTAGGGAAAAATCCCGAAATTAAGGGAAAAATTCCTGGAAATTAAGATAATTCCTGAATAAAAGGAACAATCATTGTAAACTTGTAGGTCGCTCCACATTTTACGCAAAAACGAAACCCTGTAAGGGAATGAATAGACTTAACTTCTGCGAAACCTAATCAATGTTTCCCAAAAGTTGGGGGGCAAATGATAGGGATAAATAAGTCATGATTGTATAATTAAATATTGCATTAATTGTACAATGTGTGGGCTGCTAGGCCCAATAAGAAGATGTATGATATTCAGACCAGAAAGGTTAACACGTTGATCAAGCCTGATGGACCAGATCAGGCCTGATGGAACAAAGAAGGCCCAAAACCCTGATTATTTATTAATTTCGTAATTAATAAATAAGGGAGAAAAATAGCTATCAAGATAAGTCCTAATGGGGATATAAATCTTTGTAGATTGGCCTCCAAGGAACCTCATGGGATAAGGAATCAGCTTCCTACTTCCTAGGACTCCTAAGTCTATCCTAATTCAGAGGCTTGACCACCAAGTCTCCTACACCAAGTCCAATTCAAGGACCCTCCACATCTATATAAGGGGCCTCACCCCACAAATCAGAACTACGTTTTTTGACTTGATCCTTGGCAATCAGCAAGGTAAGTAGGCATCTTGTTAAGGCAGATTGAGTCACGAAACACAAGAGCAGTCAAATCGAGCCTTAAGCTCACGTTCCTTAGTACTAAATACAGCAATTATATATATTAGTTTTTAATCCATAACAGGAAGAACACAGTCAGGTCAGCCAGAACTCCCCAGAAACCGGCCACCGGACTCCGGCCACTCTCCCCAGTTCTGATCAGAACCAAAACCACACTATCTCAGCTGGTTTCTGTTCCGATTTTGTCTCAAATCGTCCCACAAACATTGCGAAATCAACAGAAAGAGCAAGCAGACTCGGTTCATCAATCCCGGCCACAAACCGGTGATAAATCCGGTGACTCACCGGAAAAATGCGGCTCATCGAATTCACAACCATATTCAATAGTATATATATAAAAACGAATCCCAAGATCACAGGAATCTAATGATATCATCACCACAACCAAATAATCATCATACTTATCAGAAAATTTAAAATCAAAATTCACTAAAACTATGAACTCGATCTCATACTTCGGGGAATCGTTTGATATCAATAATTATATAAATCGATTCTAAATCACATATGGAAGCTATTCATATCATCAAATTCGTCCAATAACTCCAAAATCAAAAAGCCCCAATTCGGGTCTAAAACCCTAAAATTGAATTTTGAAATTTATACCTCTCTGAATGTTTTTGATGGCATAATTAGAGAGGGCTTTTCAAGAGCTTCAAAACGAGTACAAATACTCCATACTTTGCTTCCCAGGTTGAATCATAAGCATGCTTTAATCATCAAGAACACATAAACCCTAACCCTGGAATTTGGGAGAATATTTCTGATTTTTATTTATTTGTTCTGATTTTTATAAAATAAAATAGTAATTAAATAATAATTAAATGGTATTTATAGTTATATAAAAATAATATCAGTTGGATCGTATTGGATCGATAAATTAGTTACTTAGCCGCTAAGTAACCCCAAAAACGACCCGGTTTGATACCCGAATTGGATAAGTATCCAAACCGGGCTTTTTATAAAACACTTTATACGAAAATAACGTAAAATACCCTGTCTCTCGAGAATACGGGTTTTTGTTGATTTATCAAAACGATTCTCATATCGAAAATTTTACGCAGGGACACGTACGGGTCAAACCGTAATCCGGATTGAAAAAGTTAAAACACAAAAAATATCCGGAATTACCAGATTAAGTTAGCAAGGAGTTTTCGGAAGAGTTTCGGGTTGTAAAAACGCAAAAACAGTTAAAGTTGGACGATTCCCGATTTTATAAAATAATTTATAATTACTCAGAAAAAAATTTATTAAATCTATAAATTCTTTATAAAATCATATAACAACCTATAAATTACGAAAAAAATACCAAAATTATCTATACTTTTTTCTGGACATATTAAAAATCAAAATACTTACATTTTACACATATAAACACCCAAATATAAACATCAGTCATCAGATAATTCACCAAAATTCCCATAACAATCACATAATAATTATTTATTGATAAAAATAATTGCACGATATTTCTCGAATATTACAAAACAATATCAATTTACCGATATCAATAAGATCGACTGTCAAATAACTTTTGAAAATAATACATTCAAAGAAATATTTTTAGAATTAACAAGGATCGATACAACACTTAACAATTAGTACATTACCATTTAAAAACACGAATTTGACAAACAGGAATAAAATATTTACCATTTTATTCCTTCTAAATCATAAAAGCACATATATATATATTCAAATAATAATTATAATAATTCTAAAAATATGGGATATTACAATCTACCCCCCTTATAAGGATTCCGTCCTCGGAATAAACAACATAAGAAAGCACTAAGGGTGTTCTTACCAGATTTCCAATCTTGCATACATAACTTTTCTCAAAATTTCGAATAATACCGCAATTCCTTATACCACATAGTTATCAAATGAGCTTCACTCCGCACTATTGTTCCTTCCACATACCTTTTGTCCAATTCCTCAATTGAATCACTTCTACTGATAGAGAGGAAGAAGAATCGAGAGAAAGATAAAAAAAAAGAAGAAGAGAGATATAGATAAATAGAGACAGAAATAAAGAAAAGATTGACTTCGTTATACGCCACTGATATTTTAATCGCATTGCAGTCTACTGTCGCTATTGGTAATCGCATCACATAGCCTTACTTTGACTTGACTAAGATAACTCAGCCCAACTTAATTGGCATACCTTCGAATATTTGAAATAATAAAAATCATGGAATTCCGAAGAGAAAAGAATTTTATATCATAACGGGTGTCCCACCATTGTGGTTACCAAAACTGAATTTTTGAGAAAGTATTGTCGAAATGAAAGAATAACTGAGAGATCAATATGATCAAACAAACTTGGTATTGCGTGTCCAAATTAAGACACTACTAAAGGTTGTTAACCTTCTTGTAGTCACAACACACACAAGTGATGACATCCTATGCAACTCCTATCACACAGACATGTATACTTTTGTGTCCCCTATAGTTAGGGTTGTTCATCTCAGTCGGAATAAAAAAATATCAAAGGAATTCAAAATCAAATGAATAAACTGAAAAATTTCAAAGCTAATATTTTTGAAGAAAATGAAATCCAGAGAACAAAAATTCTGGCACAAAATGATTAAAGGAGTTTTAGGGAATATATCCTCTAACAAATACCACTTTTTGAAAGAGATCAAAAGAAGTTATAGAAAGAGAATGTATTGCCAAAGTCTTAATACTTATCTTCAATTTGAACTCTTCTGTTGAATCATCACCCACTTCTAGGCACTTCTTCATGTTCCAAGGATATCGATATTCTCCATCGTTGTCGAATCTTAGTAGTCTCGGAAGATTCCACAATAGAAATTTGCAGCTTCCCGGAGTTCCATCCAGCTCAGCACAATCATCTCGAACGAATGCCCCTATCTTAACTTACTCGTTGGTACTATATCCAATAGTCCAACATGAACTCGATATGAGCTCAAACGTCCTCACATAGCTATACACACTCCTACACACTCTCGTTTCTAGTTTACTATAACCTCAGCTCTGATACGAACCTGTAACGCCCCCAAATCCGGGGTCAGAGGATTTGGTCGTCACGATGAAATCTCAATCCAAATTAACCAGCTTAATCAATAAACAATAGCCAGCGGAAGATATTTATTATTTATGACCCCAAACTAATCCAAGATTTTTTAAGGTTACAGTTCTAGAAACAAGATATCCAAATTCCACAAATAAATTTTTCACTTTCTTTTAAAACTCTTTTCAATAAATTCCAACTCAAAACTAAAACCATTAGTATAACTTCGAAATGAAGTATACTAGGCCCAAATAAAATATACAACTATAATATAATATAATATAAACAACTTTACACAAAAGAACTTACATTAATTCGCAAACCCTGGACCAACCGCCTTCCAAAAGCTTCTTCTTTGCTTCCTCGAATTACGCGACTAAACAGCGCAAGTTAATCCTCACTGGAGGTTAGATTTGAAAAAAGGCAAGTATGAGCGAACGAAATGCTCAGCAAGATCATTGTAGTAATTATAAGGTCATTTTGATATAACACTGACATCTGCAATAGTGCAGAACATTTTAAAATCATAATTGCTAAATCATAAAATTTTAGTTGAGGAACCCCATAATTGATTCCTTAATTGTATTCAAAACCATTTTGATATTTTTGAGCGAAATGCTTCAGCAATACTTTGAACGTTGACGAGAATAAAACTCGTAAAATAATGTTTACGGAAATATTGTAAACCACAATAACATGAAACAATGATTATGGATTGAATCATAAACTTTATACAAAATTGAACTCTTTAAATTAATACTTATTTTGCTGTCATATCAAATTAGATGTCAATACGAACTTTGATCCTCACAACATCCCATACTGAAGTCAACATCAATCTTATGTACTAATACGACCTTTGATATTTAACAACAACGTAAGTATCAGCATAAATCAGAATCTGAATCAAAACTGCATTTTACCATTATTCCAAAACAGAAACAATTGATAAATCATTTATTCTGTGAATATCAAAAATGATATGATAATTTAGATTGGGATCATTCTCCGACGGACGTACTATCACATACTGATCAGCCCGTGTGATAGCAATGAGTCATGATTCGTAGAAACATGACCCCAAAATATGAGTACTCAAACAAAAAGGTTATATACCTTCCTGTAACAAAAATTGTGTCATAATATTCCATATGACACTTAGAAATAGCCCTCCGTTGGACCATTCATCCCGGTCACTTACGCATTTATGATCCAATCTTAAAACCATTTATTGAAAAGGGGTCATAATAATTGACACCCGAAATAATTTTATTCCCCCATTTACTTGGGCAGGAATACTCGCAACCAAATCATTTTTCTCAAAACCCAAAACATTTATAAATCCATTCATTGGATAAGTAAAATCACTTGGTTATTCTGAACATAGAATAGCAGAAGAGTATTTGCATAAACAGAATCATTTAATTCAGCGATATGTAAAATATTTACCTATTCTGAACTGAGAGTAGGGAAAACAATACTTGCATAATAAGCTTCAAAATAAATATCACTTGAACAATAAGTGATGATAGGGATACTTTCCTTTAGGATTTAACAGTTAGTCACACTCGAAATGACGCATCTATTCTGACACTCTGTCTCAAAACATCTCTGTCTTTCTTTTCAACACTTTACTGATATGTTGCTCTTGCGATTGCTAGAAGCCAGATATCCAATACCATTCCATTTCACTCTTTATCTAACGTCTTGTCCTGATCAACTCGAACGACCCGCATCTATAATTAAAAGATCACACTTTAACTATCTAAACGATAATAACTCGATGAACTGCGCGTCAAAACCCTAACGTCTACCCATACGATAGCCCGCACATAAAGAAGACATACATACGCAAGACCATTGACCCACTTACACACGTATTTCCTATAACACGTATGCACATAATCCACGTATCACATAATTCATATCACATATGACTCGGTTCGTCAAAAGGTTCGACTAGGTACGTTTAAAATTGAAATTGGGTCGAAAATATGTTTTATCGATCAATAATCGACTCAGAATGATTCGTAAAATAAGCGACCTTTTGAAATAAAAGAATTTGGGTCTCGAAAGTATTTTTAATGAAAGCAAAATATTTTTATGAGTCTGTATGTGTTCGTTTTATATTAAACGGACGGACGGTTTATTTATTATGAATTTTTGAACATTTTCGGAATTAAAACGGGTCTCTGAATCATTTTATAATTAAATAGTTGGGTTCGAACACCCGAATCTGACTTTAAAATAATTTTATAATAATAATCGAGCCTTGAAAATAATTTAAAATAATATTTTAAAACTCGAAACTATTTTTTGATATTTTTATATTAAAATAAATAATTAAATCTAATTAAATAATCAATTAAAATTAATAACTAATTAAGTTAATTAATCAATTAATTAATATTTAAATTAATTAACTAATTAAATAATTAATTATCAACTAAATTAATTAATTAAATAATTAAGATTTATTTTTAAAATAAAAATAATTCTCAGAAATTGAATAATGATTTTTTTTTTGGAATTAAAAATAAATTTTAGAAATGAAATAATGAATTATAAATGATTTTTGAATTATCTATAAAAATAATTCCATAAAAACAAGTTTTCAGAAATGGTTTTGGGTAATGGTGGATCAAAACCGGGTAACTGATCGGGTCGGAACCGGGTCGGGGAAGAACACAGTCGGGTCGGCCGGAACTCCCCAGAAACCGGCCACCGGACTCCGGCCACTCTCCCCAGTTCCGATCAGAACCAAAACCACACTATCTCAGCTGGTTTCTGTTCCGATTTTGTCTCAAATCGTCCCACAAACATTGCGAAATCAACAGAAAGAGCAAGCAGACTCGGTTCATCAATCCTGACCACAAACCGGTGATAAATCCGGTGACTCACGGGAAAAATGCGGTTCATCGAATCCACAACCATATTCAATAGTATATATATAAAAACGAATCCCAAGATCACAGGAATCTAATGATATCATCACCACAACCAAATAATCATCATACTAATCAGAAAATTTAAAATCAAAATTCACTAAAACTATGAACTCGATCTCATACTTCGGGGAATCATTTGATATCAATAATTATATAAATCGATTCTAAATCACATCTGGAAGCTATTCATATCATCAAATTCGTCCAATAACTCCAAAATCAAAAAGCCCCAATTCGGGTCTAAATCCCTAAAATCGAATTTTGAAATTTATACCTCTGTGAATGTTTTTGATGGCATAATCAGATAGGGCTTTTCAAGAGCTTCAAACCGAGTACAAATACTCCATACTTTGCTTCCCAGGTTGAATCATAAGCATGCTTTAATCATCAAGAACACATAAACCCTAACCTTGGAATTTGGGAGAATTTTTCTGATTTTTATTTATTTGTTCTGATTTTTATATGATAAAATAGTAATTAAATAATAATTAAATGTTATTTATAGTTATATAAAAATAATATCAGTTGGATCGTATTGGATCGATAAATTAGTTACTTAGCCGCTAAGTAACCCCAAAAACGATCTGATTTGATACCCGTATTGGATAATTATCCAAACCGGGCTTTTTATAAAACACTTTATATGAAAATAACGTAAAATAACCTGTCTCTCGAGAATACGGGTTTTTATTGATTTATCAAAACGATTCTCGTATCGAAAATTTTATGCCGGGACGCGTACGGGTCAAACCGTAATCCGGATTGAAAAAGTTAAAACACGAAAAATGTCCGGAAGTACCAGATTAAGTTAGGACGGAGGGAAGAGTTTCGGGTTGTAAAAACGCAAAAACAGTTAAAGTTGGACGATTCCCGATTTTATAAAATAATTTATAATTACTCAGAAAATAATTTATTAAATCTATAAATTCTTTATAAAATCATATAACAACCTATAAATTACCAAAAAAAATACCAAAATTATCTATACTTTATTCTGGATATATTAAAAATCAAAATACTTACATTTTATCACATATAAACACCCATATATAAATATCAGTAATCAGATAATTTACCAAAATTCCCATTACAATCACATAATAATTATTTATTGATAAAAATAATTGCACGATATTTCTCGAATATTACAAAACAATTTCAATTTACATATATCAATAAGATCGACTGTCAAATAACTTTTGAAAATAATACATTCAAAGAAATATTTTCAGAATTAACAAGGATCGATACAACACTTAACTATTAGCACATTACCATTTAAAAACACGAATTTGACAAACAGAAATAAAATATTTACCATTTTATTCCTTTTAAATCATAAAAGCACACATATATATATATATATTCAAATAATAATTATAATAATTCTATAAATATGGGATATTACAATCTACCCCCTTATAAGGATTCCGTCCTCGGAATCAACAACATAAGAAAGCACTAAGGGTCTTCTTACCAGCTTTCCAATCTTGCATACGTAACTTTTCTCAAAATTTCCAATAATACTGCAATTCCTTATACCACACAATTATTAAATGAACTTCACTCCGCACAATTGTTCCTTCCACATACCTTTTGTCCAATTCCTCAATTGAATCACTTCTGTTGATAGAGAGGAAGAAGAATCGAGAGAAAGATAAAAAGAAAAAGAAAAAAAGAGAGATATAGATAAATAGAGACAGAAATAAAGAAAAGATTGACTTCGTTATACGCCACTGATATTTTAATCGCATTGCAGTCTACTGTCGCTATTGGTAATCGCATCACATAGCCTTACTTTGACTTGACTAAGATAACTCAGCCCAACTTAATTAGCATACCTTCGAATATTTAAAATAATAAAAATCATGCAATTCCAAAGAGAAAAGAATTTTATATCATAACGGGTGTCCCACCATTGTGGTTACCAAAACTGAATTTTTGAGAAAGTATTGTCGAAATGAAAGAATAACTGAGAGATCAATATGATCAAACGAACTTGGTATTGAGTGTCCAAATTAAGACACTACTAAATGTTGTTAACCTTCTTGTAGTCACAACACACACAAGTGATGGCATCCCATGCAACTCCTATCACACATACATGTATACCTTGTGTCCCATATAGTTAGGGTTGTTCATCTCAGTCGGAATAAAAAAAATATCAAAGGAATTCAAAATCAAATGAATAAACTGAAAAGATTTCAAAGCTAATATTTTTGAAGAAAATGAAATCCAGAGAACAAAAATTCTGGCACAAAATGATTAAAGGAGTGTTAGGGAATATATCCTCTAACAAATACCTCTTTTTGAAAGAGATCAAAAGAAGTTATAGAAAGAGAAGGTATTGCCAAAGACTTAATACTTATCTTCAATTTGAACTCTTTTGTTGAATCATCAGCCACTTCTAGGCACTTCTTCATGTCCCAAGGATATCGATATTCTCCATCGTCGTCGAATCTTAATAGCCTCGGAAGATTCCACAATAGAAGTTTGCAGCTTCCTGGAGTTCCATCCAGCTCAACACAATCATCCCGAACGAATGCCCCTATCTTAACTTACTCGTTGGTACTATATCCAATAGTCCAACATGAACTCGATATGAGCTCAAACGTCCTTACATAGCTATACACACTCCTACACACTCTCGTTTCTAGTTTACTATAACCTCAGCTCTGATACCAATCTGTAACACCCCCAAATCCGGGGTCAGAGGATTTGGTCGTCACGATGAAACCTCAATCCAAATTAACCTGCGTAATCAATAAACAATAGCCAGCGGAAGATATTTATCATTTATGACCCCAAACTAATCCAAGATCTTTTAAGGTTACAGTTCTAGAAATAAGATATCCAAATTCCACAAATAAATTTTTAACTCTCTTTTAAAACTCTTTTTAATAAATTCCAACTCAAAACTAAAGCCACTAGTATAATTTGAAATGAAGTATACTAGGCCCAAATAAAATATACAACTATTATATAATATAATATAAACAACTTTACACAAAAGAACATACATTAATTTGCAAACCCTGGACCAACCACCTTCCAAAAGCTTCTTCTTTGCTTCCTCGAATTACGCGGCTAAACAGCGCAAGTTAATCCTCACTGGAAGTTAGATTTGAAAAAAGGCAAGTATGGACGAAGGAAATGCTCAGCAAGATCATTGTAGTAATTATAGGGTCTTTTTGATATAAAACTGACATCTGCAATAATGTAGAACATTTTAAAATCATAATAGCGGAATTATAAAATTTTAGTTGAGGAACCCCATAATTGATTCCTTAATTGTATTCAAAACCATTTTGATATTTTTGAGCGAAATGCTTCAGCAATACTTTGAACTTTGACGAGAATAAAACTCGTAAAACAATGTTTACGGAAATATCGTAAACCACAATAACATGAAACAATGATTATGGATTGAATCATAAACTTTATACAAAACCGAACTCTTTATATTAATACTTATTTTGCTGTCATATCAAATTAGATGTCAATACGAACTTTGATGCTCACAACATCCCATACTGAAGTCAACATCAATCATATGTACTAATACCACCTTTGATATTTAACAACAACGTAAGTATCAGCATAAATCAGAATCTGAATCAAAACTGCATTTTACCATTATTCCAAAGCAGAAATAGTTGATAAATCATTTATTCTATGAATATCAAAAATGATATGATAATTTAGATTGGGATCATTCTCCGACGGACGTACTATCACATACTGATTAGCCCGTGTGATAGCAATGAGTCATGATTCGTAGAAACATGACCCCAAAACACGAGTACTCAAACAAAAAGGCTATATACCTGCCTGTGGCAAAAATTGTGTCATAATATTCCATATGACACTTAGAAATAGCCCTCCGTTGGACCGTCCATCCCGGTCAGTTACGCATTTATGATCCAATCTTAAAACCATTTATTGAAAAGGGGTCATAATAATTGACACCCGAAATAATTTTATTCCCCCATTTACTTAGGCAGGAATACTCGCAACCAAATCATTTTTCTCAAAACCCAATACATTTATAAATCCATTCATTGGATAAGTAAAATCACTTGGCTATTCTGAACATAGAATAGCAGAAGAGTATTTGCATAAATAGAATCATTTAATTCAGCGATATGTAAAACATTTACCTATTCTGAACTGAGAGTAGGGAAAGCAATACTTGCATAATAAACTTCAAAAAATATCACTTGAACAATAAGTGATGATAGGGATACTTTCCTTTAGCATTTAACAGTTAGTCACACTCGAAATGACGCATCTATTCTGACACTCTGTCTCAAAACATCTCCGTCTTTCTTTTCAACACTTTACTGATATGTTGCTCCTGCGATTGCTAGAAGCCAGATATCCAATACCATTCCATTTCACTCTTTATCCAACGTCTTGTCCTGATCAACTCGAACGATCCGCATCTATAATTAAAAGATCACATTTTAACTGTCTAAACGATAATAACTCGATGAACTGTGCGTCAAAACCCCGCACATAAAGAAGACATACATACGCAAGACCATTGACCCACTTACACACGTATTTCCTATAACACGTAAGCACATAATCCACGTATCACATAATTCATATCACATATGACTCGGTTCGTCAAAAGGCTCGACTAGGTACGTTTAAAACTGAAATTGGTTCGAAAATATGATTTATCGATCAATAATCGACTCAGAATGATTTGTAAGACAAGCGACCTTTCGAAACAAAAGAATTTGGGTCTCGAAAGTATTTTTAATGAAAGCAAAATATTTTTATGAGTCTGTACGCGTGCGTTTCGTATTAAACGGACGAACGGTTGATTTATTATGAATTTTTGAACATTTTTCGGAATTAAAACAGGTCTCTAAATTATTTTATAATTAAATAGTAGGGTTCGAACACCTGAATCTGACTGTAAAATAATTTTATAATAATAATCGAGCCTTGAAAATAATTTAAAATAATATTTTAAAACTCGAAACTATTTTTTGATATTTTTATATTAAAATAAATAATTAAATCTAATTAAATAATCAATTAAAATTAATTAATAACTAATTAAGTTAATTAATCAATTAATTAATATTTAAATTAATTAAATAATTAAATAATTAATTATCAACTAAATTAATTAAATAAATAATTAAGATTTATTTTTAAATTAGAAATAATTCTCAGAAATTAAATAATGATTTTTTTTTGAATTAAAAATAAATTTTAGAAATGAAATAATGAATTATAAATAATTTTTGAATTATCTATAAAAATAATTCCATAAAAACAAGTTTTCAGAAATGGTTTTGGGTAATGGTGGATCAAAACCGGGTTACTAATCGGGTCGGAACCGGGGAAGAACACAGTCGGGTTGGCCGGAACTCCCCAGAAACCGGCCACCGGACTCCGGACACTCTCCCCAGTTCCGATCAGAACCAAAACCACACTATCTCAGCTGGTTTCTGTTCCGATTTTGTCCCAAATCGTCCCACAAACATTGCGAAATCAACTGAAAGAGCAAGCAGACTCGGTTCATCAATCCCGACCACAAACCGGTGATAAATCCGGTGACTCACCGGAAAAACGCGGTTCATCGAATCCACAACCATATTCAATAGTATATATATAAAAACGAATCCCAAGATCACAGGAATCTAATGATATCATCACCACAACCAAATAATCATCATATTAATCAGAAAATTTAAAATCAAAATTCAATAAAACTATGAACTCGTTCTCATACTTCGGGGAATCGTTTGATATCAATAATTATATAAATCGATTCTAAATCACATCTGGAAGCTATTCATATCATCAAATTCGTCCAATAACTCCAAAATCAAAAAGCCCCAATTCGGGTCTAAAACCCTAAAATCGAATTTTGAAATTTATACCTCTATGAATGTTTTTGATGGCATAATCAGAGAGAGTTTTTGGAAGAGTTTCTGGTTGAAAAAACGCAAAAACAGTTAAAGTTGGACGATTCCCGGTTTTATAAAATATTTATAATTACTCTAGAAAATAATTTATTAAATTTATAAATTCTTTATAAAATCATATAACAACCTATAAATTACCAGAAAAATCCCAAAATTATTTATACTTTATTCCGGACATATTAAAAATCAAAATACTTACATTTTATCACATATAAACACCCAAATATAAATATCAGTCATCAGATAATTCACCAAAATTCCCATAATAATCACATAATAATTATTTATTGATAAAAATAATTGCACGATATTTCTCGAATATTACAAAACAATTTCAATTTACCGATATCAATAAAATCGACTGTCAAATAACTTTTGAAAATAATACATTCAAAGAAATATTTTCAGAATTAACAAGGGTCGATACAACACTTAACAATTAGCGCATTACCATTTAAAAATATGAACTTGACAAACAGGAATAAAATATTTCCATTTTATTCCTTCTAAATCATAAAAGCACATATATATATTTAAATAATAATTATAATAATTCTAAAAATATGGGATATTACATCGATCTTATATATATCTATAGTGGAAAAGTTCAATCCACCAGAAAGTTTTTAAATACTTGTGTTTAATTACTTTGTGTTTGATTACATCAATATTTTCATTCGCCACTTTTACTTAATCAAACATTGTTATATATTTGAGATAGATTAGTTCTTGAAATCGAAAAAGAACCAGAATTACATTCCACCCCCCTTCTGTAATTTTTTGTTAGATTATTTGGGAATAACAAAGATCAATGTCACAGGAAATCCATCGCTGTAGCTTTTAAAATACATAACCAATTCATAGTAATTACTCGAAAATCGAACTTTCACACAATTGTTTAACTGCTAAAATCTTAAAATAACAATCTCAAGATCAGATAAATCACTATTTACAGACCATGAGTACATCAAGACCATTCATCTTCCTCTCAACACATTAAGCGTATCAATCACAGCAACACATTACCAAAAATTACAAGATAGAAATAGAGAAAACAAACTTAACACTCTCCCTCTCAATACATTAAACCTACCAATCACAACTACATAGTATCAAGGATTCAATGATAACATAACCAATATCACGGGCAGGAAAATAATTCTACCAATCACATCTAGATAATAATAAACATTATACTGAAAATAGACAGGACGATCCTATATGATAACAAACATATATATGAAAATAAAGGGATAAACCTAAAGCAAATACCTATATGACCTGCTTGTGCCAAGAATGAGCAGATATACACTTTATTGATTTTTCTGTAAGAGTCAAATTTTATTCTTCTTCTTCCAGCCTATATATATAGCCTTTGCAGCCACTTGACTATAGACCAAAAGGCAAAATTAAATTAAAAAGCTTGTTTGTTGATTTCCTTTGCAATAATCGCTCGATTGTCTATTGATTTTCTTTAAAATAATTGTAGTTAAGTTACATAAATGAAGATGATAGGAAAGGAGGGAAAATGATGAGAGCGTAGAATATTGATAAAATAGTTTTACCATGTTTGAGAAGTGCCACGTCATTCACCCGAGATTTTATTTTATATAGATATATAGATTAGATTTCACGAGTATTAACATGGCATCCAGAAATTAAAATACGCGAAGTTTAATTAACAAATAAATTTAAAATTTATTTTGAAACCAATAACATTAATCGTGAAATATAGAATGCTTCTCTTCATTTGTTGTTGGCGTGCTATAAAAATAAAATTTTGACCATATAATTAATATTAATAATTAATATTTTAAATAGTAAATTTTTAAATCACTTAAATTTGTATGTTATTCTCTCTGCCACGTAAAAGAAGCCGCATTATAAAATGTTATATTTATTAAAAAAAGTAATAAAATTAAATATTTTCACTCGTCGGAATATAAATTACTTTTAACTTTTGCTAACTTTTATTAATTATTATACAATTTGAATAAAAGGTAATTTAGGAAAGATATTCACATGTTTATGCTTCCTCCGTCCTAGAATAATACTGTAATATCTTTTGAGAGAATTCCTTTTTCTCGTAATATTTGCTCATTTTTGACCTTCAAGGTCATTATTCTAAAATTATTATTTTTTTAATTGTATAACATTTAATGAGGGATGAGTAAAAGTTTCCATTTATACATTTATAATAGGTATAAGTGAAATTTAATGAATATAAAATTAATATTTTACTAATAAACATAAATATTTGAAAATAAAAGTGAGTATCAGAATAGCAATGGACCTAAGGGTGTAATCGAATCGAGCCGAATACTGTCAGCCTCGGCTCGAGCCGATTAAAATAGTTCGGGTTCGAGGTCAAACTCGACCGAGCCTTTAATTTCAGTTTGAAACTCGGCTCGTAAAAGATTCGGTAGGCTCGAGTTCGGCTCGAAAGGTCGAATTAATTCACTAAATATAAAAAAATCGATATATGACCGGTTTGTCTCAAGTTCGGCTCCAGTTCGACTCGATAAAAAAAATAATATATAAAAAATATTAAATATTTAGATAAAATATATTTATAATAAAAAAATTAAAAATAATAGAGGCTCGAAGGCTCGCGAACCTTACGAGCTGAATAATTTGAAGCTCGGGCTCGGCTCGGTTAAAAATTAGAAAAGCTCGATCTCGAGCTCGGCTTGATTATTTTCGAGTCGAATTCAAATCTTTTATAAGCCGAGTTCAAATAATTCATAAACAGTTTAACTTGTTTACACCCTAGATGGACCCATCATTTACTGTCCCCTGCCGAAATCCCCGTAAAATGGAAGCTCGCTGTTTTGGAATTTAAATTTTGGACAATTGTATTAAAAGTATCTTTCTAGATCTACTCGTGGATGAAACTGAAATTTTGAAATAATTAAAAGTATCTTCAGTATTATCGATTATTATGGTGCCTAAGCTGATTGTAACTTCATTTTTTACATGCTCCTGGTTTGATTTATAAGGATGATCAACCTAATATGGCTCATCATCCATATGAACCAAGACCGTTAGAATTCAAGCCTAAATCCCGATAATGAAAAAAATTACATTGCATAATTATGTTAAGGCAACTTGTGACCTTTGAAGGCGTTCAAAATTATAATTGTTGTGAGTTTTAATTAAAATATTTTTAAATAAAACCATAAAATTAATATATTAAAATATAAGATACGTATTTTTTTATTTTTATTAATACAGCCAATATTATAAATTTATTTCCTTTAAGGTATTGGTGCTTTCTAGATCTATGTGTGGATGAAACTGAAATTTTGAAATAATTAAAAGCACCTTCAATATTATCGATTATTATGGTTCCTAACCTGTTTGTAACTTTATTTTTCATATGCTCTTGGTTCGATTAATAAGGATGATCAACCTAGCATCGCTCATCATCCATATGAACCAAGACTGTTAGAAATCAAGCCTAAATCCCGATGATAAAAAAATTACACTGCATAATTATGTTAAGGCAACTTGTGACCTTTTATGGCTAACAACCTAAAAGATAGTAATTGAAGGAGTAGCCCATCAATTGATAGGGTTGTTGTACTATTTTCTAAGACAATCATATAAACATATAGCAATACAGTTATTCATTCAGAATTCATGTTTACTCAATGGATAATCTACAATAGGGTGGTTCAGTGTAAATATTTGATACCATGTAATTCTGTTATTCCCAAACAATGCAACAAGAATTACAGAAGGAGGTTTGAATGTAATTCTGGTTCCTTTTTGAATTTTAAGACTATTTTTACTTAATATATATAACAGTGTTTGATTTTGCAAGAAGTGCAAAATGAAACTTGAATTGAAATCAAAACATAAAGTAATAAAACACAAAGCTTTAAAACTTTCTTGTGGATTTGAACTTATCCAGCAGAGATATATATATTAGTATGAGAACTCTGTGATGCTTGACAATAGGGTGGTTCAGTGTAAATATTTAATACCATGTAATTCTGTTATTCCCAAACAATGCAACAAGAATTACAGAAGGAGGTCTGAATGTAATTCTGGTTCCTTTTTGAATTTTAAGACTATTTTTACTTAATATATAGAACAATGTTTGATTTTGCAAGAAGTGCAAAATGAAACTTGAATTGAAATCAAAACATAAAGTAATAAAACACAAAGCTTTAAAACTTTCTTGTGGATTTGAACTTATCCACCAGAGATATATATATATTAGTATGAGAACTCTGTGATGCTAGAATAGCACACAACTGCTTACAAGTGAACTTACAAACTTACAGAGAAATTCTTAACAGATACAGCTTTATCTATCTCTCTGAAAATAATGCTTACTTAGTTTTAGTTCTACTTGCTACTATTGGTTTATATATTACCAAGTTACATGACAGTAAGACAAGATAATAAGACAAACTATATCTAGTCTAACTCCATGCTTTTTCACTACTCTATTCCAGCATCTTTGAATATCTTCATAATTTCATGGAAATGATAATGCTTCTTTGTTCTCTAAAACCTATAATTAGGCTGCCATATTCCATTTGCAAACACCTGACACATGTGACTGTGTTGTCACTATCAACTGCTATTTTGAATATTATCATATGTCGGGATTATGTTGATCATCCGTCGGGAGCCTTGTTGATTATCCGTCGGGAGCCTTTGTAGATCATTCTTCGGGAGTCTTTCTGTCACTTGATTATATTTTACTTATGCAGAATTACAAGGCATCTTATATTTACAATTTTCCAACCTATTCTGCATATCAATCTAGTAGTCAACATGATTTAAAGAATCCTACAGTGTCTACTCAACTAACACATTGTTGTTTGCAGAAATCTGTTACAATACTTATTGTTACATAAATTACACTCTCGATGGATGTCAAATTGTCATCCGTCGGGACTATAAAGTTCATCCGTCAGGACTGTATTAAAACATCTGTCGAGAGCTATAACAATACAAAGTTAAATCTACTAAGGTGGTTTGTTCAACTTATCATCAAGTTCACAACATATCTCTAATAATCTCCCCCAATTTATGTCTACTAGAATTGTAGCCATAAATTAAGAGAAACTTGATGATAACAAAACACCCTAAATGTACAGATTGAATTATAGTAGATAAAACTAATAAGTGCTACAAATTATTTGAAAATTGAACAAAGTAAAGTATACAAAGAGTTCTCACAATCATTATCAATGTGCTCCTCTAGTCTGAGAAGATGTTTTATATTTCCTTGATGGTCTTGATTTCTTCCCAAGTTTTCAGTTGTTTTCTTCTATTTGATTTTGGAGCTTCCTGTGGAATTCGAATTCTTCAGCATTTAACAGATCTAGCTTTTCTTGCATTTCCAGTAGAGTCTCATTGCTTGAGATGCTCAATTGGTCATCCAATCTGAAGAATCTTCTCACACCTTTGTCATCCATGAATTCCATCAGCCAGTAAGGCCTCAAGTGCACTATATTACCTTTAAAGGGAATAGATAGAGTTCTTGGAAGTGCATTTAAGGCTTTATACTCCTGAGTTCTTCTATCTTCTTTAGAACCAATTTCTTGGTTGTCACACTGGATCCAAAATTCTTTTTGCAGGATGAGAAGATCTTTATCAAAACATTACAACTTTCTTGGAGAATTCTGTGAAGGGGCCATATAAACTCTTTCCCACCTTTGTACTTGAACACCAGTCTTTCAGGGAGATTCCTGTGAGCATCAATTGCTCTCACTTCTTCTAGCTCATCCATGTAGAGACTGATGTCTGAAAATTTCTTGATATCACAGATGTATAGAAGATCTCCCTTGTTGATAGTTGATTTGGCTTTGGTTAGGGTTTTGGTTCTAAGTTTCACAGGCTTAACCTTCTTGATTGCTCTTGTCTTTTTCTTCTTTAGCTTGTTGAATATTGGTAAGTTAAGTTCAGGAATAGGCAAACTTTCCCAGTCTATTGGCTCATCCTTGGCTACTATAGGCTCATCATGAATTTTTTTGTAGGATCCACCTTAAATTCCTCATGTACCACTGAGGGCTTGGATGTTTTAGTTGAAGTTCTATACTGTTTGGAAATGTAATCTTCCATTTCCTCATCACTAAAGTCCAATTTTCTCTTGATTCTTTGTTTTTATCTTGGCTTCTTTGTCTGTTGAGGTTCCTTGAGCATTTTCTCATCCTGATCTTCAACTACTACAGGTTGTTTTTCAGAAATTTCAGTTACAGCTTTAACATCTTGAAGCTTGGCTACTTTAGCAGCTTGCTCTTTCTTCTGTTTGAGCGTCTTAGCATCTAAAACAGCTTGCCTCTTTTCTTGCTTGATTCTTTCTTTTTCCTCCTTTTTAGCTGCTGCAAACTGAGGGTGTCCAGCCACCACACAGATCTCTTTCCCATTCCTATAGATTTTGACAATTTTCTTCTTTTCTACTGAATCAGTTGGATCTTTGAAGAATGCAATGGACCTTGCCAACAACTTCTTTTCATCTGGTTTTGGAGTCTCAAATATGAGATCCAAGGGATTCTTGTCTGATGACTTTGGATAATTCCTTTTAGGCTTCAAAACCAGGTTGGCTTTTGGAGACTGAATGCATAAAGTTTGGCCCTTTTTCCAAATAACTCAGACTCATTTCATTCACAGAAATTTGCTTGACTTGAGAGGAGTGATAAAAGATATTGTCTGGTTTCTTTATGTGACCAAATTTCTTCTAAATTTCTTCATTAATCTTCTTCCATTTATCATCTAATTCCTTTTCAGCTGCTGCAACATCAAGCTTTTTGAAATTTAACTTTGAATTCAACTTAGCAGCTGCTATCTGGATCAGATCAGTGCTGTCCAAAACTGGTGGCTTAGGGTAAGTAATTTCTGGAACAATTACTTGACTGACTTATATATTGAGCACACTCTCCCCCTCACTTGTTGGCTCTCCTTGACTAACTGGGACAATTGGATCTTTCTCCCCCTTTTTATTAGCATCAAGTTGAGTGGAGGTAGAAGTTTGTGTAGCCACTAGCTTTTGAAGCAACTGGGTTTGTTGAGCTTGATGTAAATGAATTGCAGTGAGAGAGGCTTCCACTACTTATAGTCTTGTATCCAGGGAGTCTACTTTGGTTGCAAGATTAGAGTTTTTTCTTAGTTGCCTGTTGATGTCAAGCATGGTTGTGTTTGGAAATTTAGCATCCAACCTCTCAAAAACATTCTTCTTGACCTGATCAATCTCTGTTTTTATTGCAGTGACATCCAGATTGTGCTGAAGAGATTGAATTTGGTGCAGTTGGAGAGAATTGAGATGTGCTTGAAGAAGCTTCTTGGTGTGAACATTGGTGGTGGCTTGAAGAGCTGTATGTGTTTGTTAAATGATGTGGAAGAGAGTTGACTTGAAATGGTGCTCATCACAATCTTTGGAAAATGCCCAAGATGGCATGCTAGATCTTGAGCTAGGACCTTCTACTCCCCCTATGTCCATTGGCTCTTCTTTATTATTATCTTCATCTCCAAAGAACTCTTCAAAACCACCAGTTCCATAATCAACATCATCACCAGCTGTGAGAGGCATGGCTGAGATGGCATATTTGGCTCTTTGCATGGAGGCTGTTGTATGCACCAGATTTAGCATTCTTTCTACAACCACATTATCCTGCTCAGCTAGAACTTGATAAGTTGAGATAGGGTGAGTAAATGCCTCAACTTTCAAAAGAAACAGAATCTAAGACAGCTTGATATTCTTGTTGAATTAGTTATTTCTTTTCAGCCTCATTGACATCAATTGACTCACTTATAGTGGGCTCTTCCCATTCAGTTGTACATACTTTTCTCTCAATTTCTCTTTGTTCTTGCATCAAGGGCTCCCCTTGGTTCACCACCCTCACACCCTCACCTTCACCTACTAAGGTAGAACTCCCCTCACTTACTTTTGCCAAAATTGAAGAAATAGTTTGCATTGTTTCTCTCATTACCTCTCCTTTTGCCTGAGAGCAACTCAGCCTCTCACTCTGTTCACTCCCTTCCCTCAAACCTAGGAGTGATTGTACAACCACTAACTCATCTACACTTGAAACAATTTTTGAAAAATCAGCTTGTGTAGTGAGTACCAACGGATGAGGAACATCCGTCGGGGTAGTAGTTAGAATAGCCGACGAATGACTGCTGTTAGGCATATCCGTCGGGATACAATCACTAACCGACGGATGAACAATATCCACCGGTAAAGAAGAAATGATAGATTTTGGAGTGGAAACTATTGTGGACCCTGTGCAGATTGATGATAATTTTGGCATGAAAGTCTCAACAGTTCATGAAAGAATTCGCAAGTGAGCCAACAAATCATCTAAAAGATGATGCTCACTTGCATTGAATTTTGGCTTCTCTAACAGAGTTAAAGAAGGAGAATTAGGGATTGATGTGTTGATCATATCCACATCTAGAGAGTTGGTGGGAGAGTTTTGTGTGTGTGGTGCTTCTATTATTAAAGATTTTGGCTTTGATTCCACATTTATTGTAGCCACATCAAACTAAATTTGAGATGGTGCAGTGACTGAGTCTTTAGCTGCAGTTTGCACTGTGTATGATCCCTGTGCATCCCTAGTGTATTTAGATTTCTTCTTTCTGGCATAAGTTTGGGGTGAGCTTGTGTCCCTTACCCTCTTGGCCTGTGCTCTTGGCTGAGAGCTTTGTTCAATAGTTACATCTTTTTGGGAGGATGCAACTAGCAATGAGCTGTTGTCCTTATTAATAACTACAGTTTGTTGGGAAACTACAGTGTGGCTAGGTTGGTATTCACTTACCTTTCCAACCTTATTCTTAGGGCTTCTTTGATATTCACCATGTCCCTCACCTACCTCACTCTCCTTCACACTCCCCTCTTGGTGTTTGGTGGATTTTGTAACTGGTTTCTTTTGAGAGAAACCAGAGGGGGCTTTCTTTGATTTGGATTTAGAAACCTTTGGTTTAGTGGCTTGGGTAGGCATCTGTTTGGTCACATTCACAGATGTCATTTCCACAGTTGAATGCAAAGGAATAGGTGGTTGAGAAGTAGTGGCAGAGACAGAAACAATTACCTCACTTACCTGAGGCAATTCCATAATAGGCAGATAGACAAGGGGCACCTCTTTGTGGTGATCAGCCCTGTTTAAATCTGCAAGCACTCTTCTTACTTGAACCCAACAATTCAGTTTGTTGGTTGGGTTCTCAATTACAAGATTCTCACAAATATGGTTAGCAATAATCATGAAAATCTAGCATAATAAACATTTTTAGATCTCTTTTTGATTTCCCCTAACTTGTATTCTAACTCAAACATGATGACATCACTGAAATTGTAGTACTTATCAGTAAGAAGAATGTAAAGCATGTTAAACATTGTAGTGTTGACAGAATCAAAGTTACTTATTTTACCAGAAAATACCTTGGTAACTACATCACACAGATAACTCCACTCTTTTCTAAGATCTAGTCTCCTAATCTCACTTTACTTAGTGGTAAGAAGTGCATAGCCCATAGGATTAAGCAAATTAACTATATCAATATCTGTGTGTGGCTTAGTAGTGGTGTTATCAGGAATTTTAATGCATGCTTTGATAATGTCACTATTAATGCAATGTTCTTTACCTTTAATGGAGAGAGTGATGGTTTTGTCATTAGACTGATATACAACAGTGGTCCACATCTCTTCCACAACTTCGCAGTAGATTGTGGGGGATTCCAGCATGGCATAACTGAGCTTGCATCCCTTCACAAAATCCATCATTTTATGATAATCCTCAGAGGCTGGAATGTCTTTGTTCACAAGAGCTACAAAATTGTTCTTCTCATAGATGAATCCTGACTGAGACATGATTTTGACTACTGGTGCCATTGTTAAAGTAAGGAAATTGTAGAAAGAAAGGGGTTTTGCTTTGAGAGAGAAGAGAATAGTTAATTGCAGTAGGGAGAGAAAAAAGCAAAAATAAACTGAAGTTAGGCTTTTATGTACTCTCAAATAATATAAATAAAAAATTAAAGATAAAAATTAAAGACCCAATGAGAATTGCCCAAAATAGCCGTTTAAAAATAAAATAAACTGTCAAAATTCTGTCAATTATCCGTCGTGATATACTCACGGACTGTAAGTATATCCTATGGATAATGTTCAATACTTTTAACGGCTAAGATGTAGACAATTCGATGGATGAGAATAAGGCAATTATCCATCGGGTTTAAAATAATCCAGAAAAGAAATTGGTTTTTACCAAGCTATTCTATTTCGACGGATGATCAAACTCGATGGATAATGAACATCCATCGAGATGAAAATTTTGACTTAGCCAAATTTTCATTCAAAACAGAAAAATCAATTAAGTTTCTGGATGCATTATAACTTGCAATTTTCATAAATAACTTAAGAATAATTAAGCATACCTAACTCACTTACCAACCTAGTAAAGGTGGATTCATCAAGTGGCTTGGTAAAGATGTCTACAAACTGCTTTTCACTTGGAACAAAATGAAGTTCCACAGTACCATTCATCACATATTCCCTAATGAAGTGGTACTTGATATCTATGTGCTTTATTCTTAAATGCTGTACTGGATTTTGAGTGATGGCAATTGCACTTGTGTTATCACAGAAAATAGAAATTCTGTCAATTTGCAGACTATAGTCCAACAGTTGTTTTTTCATCCATAGAATTTGTGCACAACAACTACCAGCAACAATATATTCAGCTTCGGCTGTAGAAGTACAAACTGAATTTTGCTTTTTACTAAACTAGGATACTAGCTTGTTTCCTAAAAATTGACAGGTTTCTGCTGTACTTTTTCTATCAATTTTACAACCTGTATAATATGCATCTGAATAACCAGTTACATTAAAACCAGAATCTCTAGGGTACCAAATGCCAAGTTTTGGTGTTCCCTTGAGATATCTGAATATTCTCTTAATAGCTACTAAATGAGATTTTCTAGGATCAGCTTGAAATCTAGCACAAAGACAAGTAGCAAACATTATATCTGGCCTACTAGCTGTTAAATATAAAAGTGAGCCAACCATGCCGTAGCTTGAAATATCCACAGACTTTTCAGTAGTGTTTAATTCAAGTTTAGTTGCAGTGGCCTTTGGAGTTTTTGTAGATGTGCAATCCATTAGATCAAACTTCTTCAAAAGATCATAAATATATTTGGTTTGACTAATGAATATTCCATCACTAACTTGCTTAACTTGTAAACCAATAAAGTAAGTTAGTTCTCCCATCATGCTCATTTCATACTTACTTTGCATCAATTTGGCAAACTATTTACAAAGTTTTTTATCTGTAGAGCCAAATATAATATCATCTACTTAAATTTGAAAAAGTATACTAGAGCCATTTACATTTCTAAAGAATAAAGTTTTGTCAACAGTACCTCTTGTGAAGTGATTTTCTAAGAGAAATTTTGATAAAGTATCATAGCAGGCTCTAGGTGCTTGCTTCAATCCATGAAGTGCTTTCAAAAGATAGTAGACATATTCTGGAAAATTTGTATCTTCAAAACCACGAGGCTGACTGACATAGACTTCCTCCTTCAAATCTCCATTCAGAAAGGCACTTTTGACATCCATTTGATAGACTTTGAAATTGACATGGGCTGCATAGGCTAAGAAAATTCGGATGGCTTCAAGTCTTGCAACATGAGCAAAAGTTTCATCTAAATATATTCCTTCTTGTTGACGGTAGCCTTTAGCAACCAATCTAGCTTTATTCCTGACAACTATGCCATTTTCATCCATCTTGTATCTGAATACCCACTTGGTGTCAATTGGATTCTTTTCTTTAGGCTTGGGTACCAGCTTCCATACCTTGTTCCTTTCAAATTGGTTTAGCTCCTTTTACATAGCTAAAACCCAATCAGGATCCAACAGAGCTTTTTCTACCTTCTTTGGTTCTTCCTTTGAGAGAAAGCTGTTATACATACATTCTTCTTGAATTGCTTTCCTTGTTTGAACTCTAGAAGATGCATCACCAATAATGAGCTCAAAAAGGTGATCTCTAGTCCATTTTCTCTGTTGAGGTAGATTAGCTCTAGATGAAGAGGTCTCATCATTGTCTTGATGTGTGACTGAGTTTTGATTAGAAGAAACTCCCCCTGAGTTTGTGAATCTTTGATTTGAAGAAGGGGTTCTTTCTGTAAGTGATCTGTTTTGACTCTCAGCTTCTCTCATTGTCCTGACGGATGATGCACTTTGTATCTCGACGGATGAAGCTGATTGTCTACCGACGGATGATGCATTATGCAACTCGACTTATGCTAAATTTTGTGCATCATTGGAGATAGTCTTTTCTGCATTATCCTTAGCCACTATTTCTTGATCACTATTGTAATATCCCATATTTTTAAATATTATTATTATTATTATTTGGAATTATTTATGTGATTTTATGTAAATTTTGGTGAATTATTTGATAATTGGAATTGATGTTTGGGCGTTTATATGTGACATTATTTGAATATTTGAATTTTTATATGTTCAGAATAAAATATAGATAATTATGATATTTTTCTGGTAATTTTTGGATTGCTAGATGATTTTATAATGAGTTATGTATTTATTAATTATTTTCTGAATAATTACAAAATTATTTTATAAAGCCGGGAATCTTCCAACTTCAACCGTTTTTACGTTTTTACAACCCGAAACTCTTCCGAAAACTCCTTCCTAACCTAATCTGATAATTCTGAACGCTTTTCGTGTTTTGACTTTTTCGATCCGGGGTACGGTTTGATCCGTATGACTTCTGGCGTGAAATTTTCGATACGCAAATCATTTTATAGTCCGATAACAATTCGTATCCCCAAAAGGCGAGATATTATTACCCCATTTTTGTATAAAGTATTTTATAAGAGTCTCTGTTTTATAATTATCCAAAATTAGTATTAAAATCGTGTCGTCTTCTTAGTTACTTAGCGGCTACGTAACCTATTTTCGGATCCGATATGTAAATATAATTATCGAAATATTAAATAAATAAAATATGTGATGGTTCATACAATTATGTGTTGCTGTGTTATCAATTGTCTGTGAATTATTGGACGCAAAGGTTAATTTTATAATTAATTATTGAGTTGTATGAATTTAATTCGTTTTAAAATGATTTATTGAATATTTATTCTCATAAATGCTAAAATTGCTCCTAAAATTATTTTTATTGTTTTATAATTTTATTTATTATTTTTAGGAGTTTATAAAATTTAGAAATCAATATTTTATTAATTATTTATCGTTAAATGATTTTCTGAGTGTATTTATTTGTAAAATCCGTATTTAATTCTAGAATTCTCCAAAAATTTTGAAATTTATATTTTATAAAGTTTGGAATATTCCGAGAATTTTAAAATTATTTTGGAAATTTTGGGATAAATTTTACATGCGCGTTGTTTCGTTTATTCGTTAAAAACAGGTATAAATTGTGATTAAAAAATTATTTTAAAATTTTGAAAATTCTATTTTTATTAACTTTTAATTATTTGTGATATGTTATAAAATATTTTATTAATGTTCGGGTTTTGATTACCCGTGAATTGTTTGTTAAATAATTAAATTGCGGGTCGGATAATACTTCAATTGCGGGGTTTATAAAAGAAAAAAAAATCAAATCAAAATCAAAAAGGGGGGAGGGCTGTGTTCTGTCGGTGCAACCCGACTCCTTCTTCTCTAATATCTCTTTCGATCTCTCTCCAATATCTCTGCATCTCTCTTCTCTACTTTGATTTCTCTCTTATTCCTTTCTTTCTACCCCGTTTATTTCCTGGGTTCAGGTGAGTTCGGTGCTGCCCTTTCTTTTCCGGCTGTTTTTCTTTTGCTTTTCCGGCCACTGTTGTTATTGTACCCGTTTGTTTCTTTCTGTTCACGGTTCTGCGTGTCTGTACTCGTATGTATATATGTGTGCCCGTGTTCCCCGTCTCCGTTTTTGCCGCCTGCTCTGTTGTTTACCTTGTTCCGCCGCCGCCCCTGGCTGCTTTCCGGCGATGTGGTGGCGCGTGGTATATGGTCCCGTGTATATGCTTGATGTTATTTCCTGTTGCTCCTGTTACTGCCATGTGATGTTGATTGAATAATCTTATTTATTTGAATTATTTGTGAAATACTCGAAGGAAATTGTGATGATTTTTTTCGAATAGTTATTTTAATTATTCGAGATTATATCGATGGAATTTATGTTGGAACCCGAAATTAATCGGGTACCCGTAAATTTTATCGCCGTCGGCGATGAGTCTCGGCGAGCCGACGGTGGACGGTGATGACGTTGTTCTGAGTCCTACGATTTAAAACACAAAATACAAATAAAAAAATTTGTAAAATACGGATTAAAACATGAAAATACGAATGATAACGATTAATAATTATATTTAATTAGTATTGGGAAATTTGCGAATTGACTTTGATGACTGAAGTTGGTGGTTGGATTTTGGGATTGCGATTGATTGTGTTGTGTTTTGACATCGGGATGTTCGACGGGTAGGCCGATAAACAAAGGAGATGCTGCCCGATTTTCGGGAAATTAATTCGGGAAATTAATTCCGAAAAAATGGGAATGTAACTTACGATTATCGGAGACGTCGAACGAGGTTATATAATTAAATTTTTACGAAACCTAATTACGTGTTGAGACAGGATATTTTTTTTATAAATAAACCGTTGGACTGTTTAATACGAAACGAACGTCGTTAGACTTAGAAAAATATTTCAATTTTAATAAAAGTACTTTTGAGACCTAATTTCTTTTGTATTGAAGGACCGTTTGATTTTTTATATTATTCAGAGTCACTTTTGATCGAAAAATTATATTTTGACCCGATTTCCGTTTTAAAAGTATTAAGTCGAACCTTTTGACGAACCGAGTCATATGTGATACGAATTATGTGATATATGAGTTATGTGCTTATGTGCTATGTGAATTATGTATGTATATAGATCAAGAGTCTTGTGTATATATATTTTAATTATATGTGGGCTATCGTATGGGTAGACGATAGGCTTTTGACGCGTAGTTTGTCGAGTAATTATCGTTTAGACGATTAAAGTTGTATCTTTTAATTATAGATGCGGATCGTTCGAGTGATCAGGACAAGATGTTGGATAAAGAATGAGATAGAATGGCATTGGATATCTAGCTTCTAGCAATCGCAGGAGCAGCATATCGGTGAAGTGTTGAAAAGAAATACGGTGATATTTTAAGACAGAATGTCAGAATAGATGCGTCTTTGCGAATGTGACTAACTACTAAAACCCAAAGGCAAGTACCCCTGACTTCACTTATCGTTCAAGTGACGTTTATTTCGAATCATATTATGCAAGTATTTCCATCATCACTTATTGTTCAAGTGATATTTATTTTGAATCGTATCATGCAAGTATTGTTTTCCCTATTCTCAGTCTAGAATCGATAAATATTTTACATATCGCTGAATTAAATAATTTTGTTTATGCAAGTATTCTTCCGTTATTCTATGTTCAGAGTAGCTAAATGATTTTACTTATCCAATTATCGGATTTATAAATGTTGTGGATTTTGAGAAAGATGACGTTGTTTTGGTTTTCTGCCCAAGTGAATGGGCGAATAAAATTTATAAGGGTGTTGAGTATTATGACCCCTTTCAATTAAAATGTTTTAAGATTGGATTGTTGCGTAAGAGGCCGTGGCGGCGGTCCAGCGTGAGCTATGTGTTATACAGGATATAACACCTTACTAGGCCGATATGTGCCTTGGGTACCCCTTTGTTTAGTTGGATATGCTTCGGCATACCGGTGTTGCTCCGCGGCTGATCACCGGCGGCAACACACCGTCGTTCGAGGATTCCAATATAAATTATTATATTGCTTTTGACATCTTACAAGGAATGATTTATTAAGTATTTTGTTTTTGGATAAAAGATGAAATGTGGTTTTGATTCAGTTTCTTATTTTGAGAATACTTAGTTTGTTGTTAAATATCAAAGGTGGTATTAGTACAGATGATTGGTGTTGACTTCAGTATGGGATATTGTGAGCATCAAAGTTCGTAGTGATATCTAATTTGATATGATAACAAAATAAGTATTAATTTCAAGAGTTCGGTTCTGAGTAAAGTTTACGATTCGATCCATAATCATTGTTTCATGTTAGAATTGTTTACGATATTTCCGTAAACACTGTTTTACGAGTTTTATTCTCGTCAAGATTCAAAGTATTGCTGAAGCATTTCGCTCAAAAATATCAAAATGGTTTTCAATATAATTAAGGAATTAAATCTGGGATTCCTCAACTAAAATTTTATGATTCAGTAACTATGATTTTAAATGTTCTGCTCTAATGCAGATGTCGGTTTTATATCAAAACGACCCTATATATGTCATAATGATCTTGCTGAGCATTTCTTTCGCTCATACTTGCCTATTTTTAAATTTAACCTCCAGTGAGCATTAGCTTGCTGTTTAGCCGCGTAATTCGAGGATGCAAGAAGAAGCTCTTGGAAGGTTGTTGGTCCAGGGTTTGCGAATTAGTGTAAGTTCTTTTGTGTAAAGTTATTTATATTAGATTATATTATAGTTTTGTTATTTTATAGTTGGGCCTAGTATACTTCTTTTCGAAGTTATACTAGTGGGTTAAGTTTTGAGATTGAGAATTATTGTAAAGAGTTTTAAAAGAAAGTGAACAGTTTATTTATGGAATTTGGATATCTTGTTTCTAGAACTGTAACCTTAAAAGATCTTGGAGTAGTTTGGGGTCATTTATGATAAATATCTTCCGCTGACATTTAATTATTGATTAAACAGGTTAATTTGGGATTGAAGTTTTTTAGTGACGACCAAATTCTCTGACCCCGGATATGGGGGCGTTACAACTATCATCATCACTGTCTTCACAAATCATATGCACAGTATCAAATTTGAGGCATCTCCATCTTGCAGTCCTTCAATATTTTATCATCAAATACAACATGTACAGATTCCATAACAATGTTGGTTTTTAGATTGTAGACTCTATATGCTTTTCCAATAGCATATCCAACAATAATTCCTTCATATGTTTTGGCATCAAACTTTCCATGTTGATCAGTTTGATTCCTTAGGATATAGCATTTACAGCCAAAGACATGAAGAAAATTTAGAGTTAGCTTCCTATTCATGAACAATTGGTAGGGTGTCATGCATTTGGCTTGATTAACCAAAGAAATATTCTGAGTGTAGCATGCAGTATTTACAGCTTCAGCCCAAAAATATGCTGGTAACTTTGATTCTTCTAGCATTGTTCTTGCAGCTGCAATAAGAGATATGTTTTTCCTTTCCACCACTCCATTTTGTTGTGGATTTCTAGCTGCAGAAAACTCATGCATGATCCCATTCTCTTCAAAAAATAGTCTTATCACAGAATTCTTGAACTCAGTTCCATTGTCACTCCTGATTCTTCTTACTTTGAGGTCAGGATAATTGTTGACTTGCCTTATGTTATTGATGATGATTTCACTAACTTCATCTTTGGATTTTAGAAAATATTTCCAAGAGAACTTTGAGAAATCATCTACAATTACTAGGCAATATCTTTTTCTAGAGATGGACATCACATTGATTGGTCCAAACAAATCCATGTGTAACAGTTGCAAAGGTTCTTCAATTATTGAATCAAGCTTCTTCTTGAATGATGCTTTAATCTTCTTTCCCATTTGGCAGGCATCACACAATCCATCCTTTGAAAACTTCACTTGAGGAATACCTCTAACCAAATCTTTCTTGACTAGCTCATTCATGGCCTTGAAGTTTAGATGAGACAGCTTATTGTGCCATAGCCAATTTTCATCTTGACTTGCTTTACTGAGAAAACAAGTTACTGATTCTGCATTAGATGAGTTAAAATCATCTACGTACACATTTCATTTTCTCACTCCAGTGAGAACCATTTTGTTGCTCTGCTTGTTGGTCACAACACAGGCTTCAGAATTGAAAGTGACTGAGTTGCCCTTATCACAAAGATGGCTGATACTCAACAAATTATGCTTGAGTCCATCCACTAGGGAAACCTCTTCAATGATGACATTATCCTTTGAAATTTAGGCCATATCCCACAGTATAACCCTTGTTGTCATCTTCAAAAGTGATACTTGGGCCAACTCTTTCCTTGAACTCAGTGAGCAGGGTAGAATCTCCAGTCATGTGCCTTGAGCAACCACTATCTAGATACCAAAGATTCTTTATATTTCCCTGCACACATCAAAATCAAATCAAGTTGATTTTGGTACCCAAGTTTCCTTGGGTCCTGCCTTGTTAGCCTTTTTCTATGGTTTCTTAGGTTTGACATCAGTTGACTTAGGTATTTCAGATTCATCCTTTGTCATTTGAGTTGGACCTTTGAAACTGTTTATTGAAGCATAATTATCATGCACATTTTGGTTTACATGAAAAGGCATGCAAACATGTTATTCCAGTAAGGCATGCTAAATGGCATTTGAGGCATACTAAATGCAGCATAATAAGGATTAGGTGCAGATGGCATATTAGTAAACTATGCATTCAAATTCTGTGCAGGCAAAACATTCATAGGCATTACAGACATTGCAGTCATGTTGGGAAAAGAAGAAGATGCAGACATGGGAGTAGGCATAGCAAGTTTGCAATTAACAGACAAATGATTAACACTACCACACTTAACACATATTTTTCTTGGAGCATATTTATTAGGTGTGTAGGTGTTATGTTTGTTAATCCCTACCTTTCCATTTCTATTGTTTTTCCTTTCTGATTATGTTTTAACCTCAATCTTTTCTAATCTGTCATTCAATTGCTTGATAGACATATGCCCAACATTAACTCTCTTTTCTTTCCTCACTTGACTTGATTCTCCTGGAACAAAGTTTTTAGAAACTGATCCATATTTATCATTCAACTTAGCTAGCTTAGCTTTGCTAACTGGCTTACTGACATTCGTCGGATGTGGCTCATTGTATTTCTACGGATAATCCTTTTGATTATTCGACGGATAATTTTCATCATCCGTCGAGTCCACATCTGTTGAAAGTCCTTCAACCAAGTTGGAATCAAGCCTCTCTTTATTCTTTTTCCAGGCTGCATCACAAAAAGACTCTATACCTTGAACTTTAGTGATTTGAGCATGGACATCTCTAGATGATTTTCATGCCTTAATCACTTCATGTTCTCGTTCAAGTTGCTTTCTTAAAATCTCCTTTTTCTTTAAGGATTCTGTTAGTTCGTCCTTAGCAACCTTGCATTCTAATTTCAATTTTTCAAACTCAATGAATTGAGTCTCTAACACATTATTTCTTTCACTTAAAAATACATTGTTCTCTTTAATTTTATTGTTTTCTTTGGTGAGAGACTTAAGTGTAACAAACATATAATATAGTTCAGTAGACATGTCATTTATTGCATCATTACACTCAGCTTTAGATAAATGTGCTAGGTTAGTTGTGATTACCTGATTGTTTGATGAACTAGTCTCTATTTCATCTAATTTGTCCATTAGAGCTAGATTGACATAGTTTGTTTCCTCATCTTCATCCAATCCATCTGCAGCCCAGTCATTTTCTTGTGTAATAAAAGCCCTTTCCTTTTGCTTGACCAACTCAAAGTATTTCTGCTTATAATCAACAGGCTCAAACTTCTTTTTGCTACAATCAGACTTTCTACACTCACAAGCAAAATGACCTGCTAAGCCACATTTGAAACATTGAATTTAGACTTATCAACCATGTTTTTGTTTGGCTTAACTGCTCCAAAATTCTTCTTGAATTTGAGCTTGGCAAATCTCCTAGATAAGAATGCTAGATGCTCATCTATATCATCCATGTCATCTTGGCTCAATTGTTCTTCATTTTCAGCTACCAGCCCTTTACCCTTGCTCTCACAAACCCTTGAGTTTGATGCTGATTCCACAGCTTCAACCTTCATCTCCTTTTCCTTCTCTTTCTCAGCAACAAGTGCAATGGATCCTCCTTTCTTCCTTCCTTTCTCTATCCTTTCATCTTGCTCTATTTCAAGCTCATAGGTTTTCAGGATACCATACAGTTTCTCCAAGGTGAACTCCTTGTAATCTTGAGAATTTCTTAATGAGACTGTCATTGGCTTCCACTCCTTGGGCAGAGATCTAAGGAACTTGAGATTTGAGTCTTTGGTTTGGTAGACCCTTCCATGTAGCTTGAGAGCATTCAGTAGTTTTCGAAATCTACTGAAAATGTCAGTGAGTGACTCACTTTCTTCATAGTGAAAATGCTCATATTGCTGAATCAAGAGTTGCATCTTGTTCTCCCTGACTTGCTCAGTACCATCACGGATAATTTGAATTGTGTCCCAAACCTCTTTAGTTGTTTTACAGTTTATAATGTTATCAAACATATCACCATCAACACCATTAAACAGTATACTCATGGCCTTTTTATCTTTCCCGACTTGCTCAATGTCTGGATCAGACCATTCATGTCTAGGCTTTAGAACTGATGGTTCATTCCCTATAGCAGCTCTCATAAGGACATGAGGACCTCTTTCAATGCAGTCCACATAAGCTTCATCTTGAGAGAGAAGATGTAGGTGCATCTTCCAGTGGTGATAGTTATCTTTGTCCAGAAATAGAATTTTCACTCCAACATCCTTTTTGTTCATCTTGTTGATTGTTGTGATCTTTACACTCTTTGTACTTCAAGAGCTTGCTCTGATACCAATTGTTATTCCCAAACAATGCAACAAGAATTACAGAAAGGGGTTGAATGTAATTATGGCTCTTTTTTTAATTTTAAGACTGTTCTTACTTAATATATATAACAATGTTTGATTTTGCAAGAAGTGCGGAATGAAACTTGAATTAAAAATAAACACAAAGTAATAAAACACAAAGCTTTAAAACTTTGTGGTGGATTTGAACTTATCCACCATATATATATATATATTAGTATGAGAACTCTGTGATGCTTGAATAGCACACAGCTTCTTACAAGTGAACTTACAAACTTACAGATAAATTCTTAACAAATACAGCTTTATCTATCTCTCTGAAAATAATGCTTAGTTTTAGTTCTACTTGCTACTCTTGGTTTATATATTACCAAGTTACATGACAGTAAGACAAGATAATAAGACAAAATATATCTAGTCTAACTCCATGCTTTTTCACTACTCTATTCCAGCATCTTTGAATATCTTCATAATTGCATAAAAATGGTAATGCTTCTTTGTTCTTTAAAACCTGTAATTAGGCTGCCACATTCCATTTGCAAACACCCAACGCATGTGACTGTGTTGTCACTATCAACTGTTATTTTGAATATTATCATCCGTCGGGATTATGTTGATCATCCGTCGGGAGCCTTGTTGATAATCCGTCGGGAGCCTTTGTAGATCATCCGTCGGGAGTCTTTCTGTTACTTGATTCTATTTCACTTATGCAGAATTACAAGGCATCTTATATTTAAAATTAGACAACCTATTCTGCATATCAATCTAGTAGTCAACATGACTTAAAGAATCCTACAGTGGCTACTCAACTAATACATTGTTGTTTGTAGAAATGTGTTACAGTACTTATTGTTACATAAGCTACACTATCGATGTATGTCAAATTATCATCCGTCGGGACTATAAAGTTCATCCTTCGGGACTATATTAAAACATCCTTTGAGAGCTACAACAACACAAAGTTAAATCTACTAAGGTGTTTTTTTCAACTTATCATCAAGTTCACAACATATCTCTAACAAATTCATATTTAAGGGAAGTGAGCTATCAACTGCTAAATGAAGGAAAAACATCAACTGCTATCTATATCGGCCCATCAACTGCTAAATATGTGACGATCAATGGCTACTGAAAGCCGTAGAAAAAACCTCCATTGGCTAAGAAGTTTTGTAGCTAGTGGCTATCAATGGCTAAGAAGATGCATAGCTACTGATAGTGACGTGATAGTGGTCAAAACCTAGAACTGTCACGTCATATGGGCGGATGGGAATCTCTGAAAAGAAAATGAGAAGCCAAGACAAACTTTGAATGTGATCTTGGATGCTAAAGAAGAGGAAACATTCAATTTTCATGCATGACAAATTGGAGATATTTTCAAAGCAATATATCAGGATACAATCCAGCCTCATTTGTCAAGCGTCACGAGAAAGAAATTGAAGAAACAACCTTTTTGGACCTCGAAGACTGTGTTATGTATAGTCTAACAAGCATTGTAACTTAGTGATATATAAACCAAGAAGTAGCAGATGTTTTATTCAAGAAATAGTTTTACATTTTCAGAAATCTTGAAAGAGAGATATCTTCCTCTGAGTGAACACTGTAAAATGCAGCTGTGAGATTATATTTGTAATTATAATAGATTATTTCTTCAAATAAAACCTTAGGTGGCAGGTCAACAAACAAACCACCTGAAAGTTTAAAATATCCGTGTTCATGTTTCGTCTCCAAAATAAAGATTAACTTGAAAATTTTAATTTGTATTCAATTCCCTTCTATAAATTAACCTAAGTTGATTGTTAGTGAATAACAATTGGTATCAGTGCGAGCCTTCAAAAAATCAGAGGTTTAACGATCTTGAAACTGATTCAATCAACCATGGTGAAGAAGGGGTAGAAGCCCAGATTCCAGATTTAAGCAAAGAATTTCTGGATATGTCTCTCATTGCAAAAGATAATGATTCAGAGGTATCCTCAAGCAGTAGTCAAGTAATTACAACTGAATTGTACAACTTGCACGTCACTCCGAAGTCTCTTTAAAAGGAAAAATACTAGGATTAAAAATGCTAATTCCTTTTTTTTGAGAGAAACAACTTACTAGAGATTCAGTTGCTTGAATATGAGAATGCTAAGAAAGATTGCCTAGTTGCTAAAAAAAATTGTTGAGAATATTAAAAAGAGAAGAAATTATAAAATGACAATTGAATATTGAAAAAGAGGTAATTGCTAAATGAAAGGAATCTAGGGATGTAGCAAGCAAATTCACAGATCTTGAAAGTGTTGAGTCTTTCTGTGAAGATACTTGGAAAAAGGGAGAAAAAGAAATTTGAAAAAGATGGTTATACTAATAAATATTCATCACCAAATCATAATTATCCATTGAAGGAAGATAAATCAAGGGATGATAATTATTTATTTTAAAAAAAGTATCAGTACTTGCAAATTGAACATGTTAATTAAAGATGATGAACTAGTGAGCAAGTTCTCTTGGAAAAAAGAAGGCAACAAAATCAAAAGAGTTGAGCAAAGCAACATATGATACTTATCCAACAAGAAATTGAAGGATGAACTTGAATCTAGAATATGATTCATGAGAAAGAACAACGTGAATGGAAAAGTAGGGATTAACAAGCACATCAACTACACACCCGACAAATTTCTACCAAGAAAAACTTATGTCAAGTGTGGAAGTGTTAATCATCTATATACTAAGTGTAAAACTTCTTCCATACCTATTATGTATGTTCCCTCTATGCCTATTTATGCCATGCCAAACTTGCCTAAGGTGTTTAGTCAGAACAATAGTAACTTGCGAACCAATTCTAATCCTTACCACTCTTCACTTTATATGCCACAAAGTATGCAAGGTAAGAATAACATGTTTGCATCTTCATTTAATAAGATGTTCTCTCAAACTTGTTCATCTGACTTTAACACCAACACTTTTGCTCAAAGAAAACCTAGAGTAAAGTGGACCTTATCCCTACTAGTCCTAGGACAACAGTTGGTTTCAAGGGAAAGAGGGCAGTCAACATGATTGGTACCAAAAGATATGGGTACCTAAGTCAGTTTAAAATGGTTTTGATATGTGCAGGGAAAAAAGAGAAATTTCCGGTATGTAGACAGTGGTCGTTTATGCCACATGACTATAGGTTCATTCATGCTCACTAAGTTTGAAGAGAAAGTTGGCCCAAGTATTACCTTTGGAGTGACAGTAAAGGTCATATTGTGGGATATGGCTTGATTTCAGTTGAAAATGTCATCATAGTTGATGTAGTACTAGTGGAGGGACTCAAGCACAACTTGTTAAATGTCAGCCAACTATATTACAATGGCTCCAAAGTCATTTTTGATGAAGAATCTTGTGTTATTAAAAAATGATAACAAGGTCCTTTTATGTGGAAATAGAAAAAGGAAATGTGTGTGTAGCTGATCTCACCTCAACAGATGTTGAACCAATGATTTGTCCACTCAGCAAGACAAATAAGGATGAAGAATATGAAGAATGGATAGAACACAAGAACCTATCTCCCTTGAATCTTTCAATCAAGATAAACTCTGTAAGAGAAATATTAGAATTGGAAGTGTCCAAGAATGGTCTTCATGATACTTATCAATTTGATAAGAAAAGAAGGATCCTACTCAAGAAGAAGATAGAGTCATCATTTGACAATCATCTGCAATTTCTACATGAAGATTCATTTGGATCAGTTCATATTCTCCATCCGAAGATATTCTATTCTATGATCACTGATGATATTTCAAAATTTACTTGGAGATTTTTTTGGCTTTCAAAATTTGAAGCCATTGAAATCATGATCAGTCACATCAAGAAATTCTGTGCAAAGGAAGGAATAACTCATGAGTTATCTGCTTCAAGAACTCCACTGTAAAATGGAGAAGATAAAATGAACAATGGACTACTCGGAGAATCAGGAAGAGAAATCCTTGGGTAATCAAAAATATCCACTTATCTCTGGAATGAAGCCATCTACAATATAGGCTCTACTCTGAATATCTCTTTGATCAATCAAGTATCTGAAAATAAAACAATCTAAGAATTTCTTCATGACTTTATCTGTAGATGCTTCATCTTAAATCAAGGGGAAATCATTGTCAAACTTAAAGCTAAGTAGTAGGAAAAATCCCAGTTACATGCTTAGTATGAAGGAACTACAAGATCTTCAATCTGGAAGTCAAAAGGAAGGTTATGAAATCAATCCATGATACACCTGATGAAAAGAAGACTCAAGAATTGAAGGATCAGATTATTGAAGATGGTCCCAATCAAATGATAAGAAGAATGACTAGAAAGTTGATGGTTATAATATTTTCAGAGAATTTATCATGTCAACTGTTAATCCAATTCATATGGAAATAGCAGTTGAACAACAACATGGAATAGCCATTGATCAATTAAGTATAACAACTATTGATCAAAAAGAGCTAGCCATTGATGAGCTATCAGTCAATAGAGAAACTAGAGTGACCTTAACTACTGATAAAGCTGAAGTCTCTCACTCGGGGGAGTATCAAGATATTTCAGTTATCACTCTCTGCAGTTAAGAAATGTCTCATTATCAACATCAAACTTGCTCTGTTAAAGAAAATTGACAAGTAGTCATATTGTCAACTCATCTTTTGAAGAAACATCTATTAAGGAAGGAACCATAGGAATCACTTTATAGGAATGCTTGCACAACAACTTTCTACTCAAGGAAGAACCCAAGAAAAGTGAAAGAAGTCCTTCAGAAATCAACTTGGTTTGCATTTAAGCAACAAGTGTCAAACCAAATTGAAACAAACAAAGTCTAGGAGCTGGTGCCTAGATCAAAAGACAGTGCAGTCAAGGAATCAATTGGGCGCTCAGAATCAAGGTAGATGGAAACAACATAATTTCAAGGAATATGTCTAATACAGCCGAAGACTATCTGTAGAAAGTAAAGATTGACAGTGATATTCCCACTGGTGAAAAAGACAGAAACAATCAACATCTTTCATGTATGCTCAGCTCATGTCATTTTCAAAATCTATAAAACTAGAACATGTAGTTCTTTCCTAATTGGAGATCATAAGGAAGAAGCTTCTGTACCTCAATCTCAGGATCTTGATTATTGAAGAATTGCGAAGTGTGTGGAATAGCTTCTAAAATCACTATAGGGATAAATGCAATTATCTGGAGCATGGAATGACTATTTTTATCGGTATTTACGTAAGGGATATTTCTTTAGAAATGCAAAATCCAAATCTCTCCTCTTTTTATAAATACATATTTCTCTAGTATAATTGTATGCTTTTATGTGAATAATATAATCCTTGACTCTACTATTGACAAATTTTGAAAAAGGTATATCAAAATCAATGAATAATTAATATAAAATGAGCATGATGAGTGAAATCACTTGTTTTCTTGATGCTCAAGTAAATAAAGTGAATGATGAAATCTTTGTAAGTCAAACACTGTTTATGCATGTCTTTCTTTAGATGTTTGACTTAACTGATTATATATTTGTAAAATCACTAATGCCAACTTTTGTCTTGACTGACATGAATACTAGTGTGAACATTTCAAGATACGGGAGCTAAGTTAGTTCTCTTTATATTTAAAATTGCAGTAGATCAAAGATTATATTTACCACAGGTTTTTATTCTTACCTCTTAGTTTGTCTTCAGTATATTCTTACTCAGAAACTTTAAAGTAATCATTCAGATATCTCAAAGGATCATCAATTCTTGGAAATTGATAACCTAGAGACTCTGAGTTTGATCTAACTGGTTGTCTAGATGCAGATTGTGCAGTTTGCAAAAATGACAGTAAAGAATCCACAGGGAGCTGTCATTGTCTAGAAGATAAACTAAACTCTTGATCTTGTAAAGAAGCTTAACTGTGTGTCATTCTCTATTGCTGAGAATGAAGATATTGCAACTGGAGTATGTTATTCACAACTCTTATGGACAAAGAGTCAACCTGTTGACTATGGCTTGCAGTTGGAATGAACTCCAAACTACTGTGACAACACCGGAGCTTTGGCGATAACTAAAATTTTAGTTCAATAATCAAGAATCAGGCACATTAACACAAGCACATATCTCTATCTAGCAAAATCCACTCTCACGCAGTTGGTAAGTAAGATAGGTATGCCAAAACTATTTAATCTTTGTCAGATATATGTTATAAGTAGCCAGTTTGTGTATTATAAATTTAATAAAAATCTGTTCTATCCATTTGATAATTATAGATTTTTAAGATTAGTACATGTCTATTTTTCTAGTAGTCATAACACATAATTTAGATGTTTGTTGTAAAGTCTTTTACATGTCACAATTTCTGATGATTTATATGCATATTAATGAATGAAATTATGTTGCATGTTAGTCAGTAGCCAAGTGTTTGAATATCATATTTAGTGTCAGCAATAGGATAATGATGAGTCTAATTTTATCTACTCTAACTACATTAATGGATAGCTTTAGCCATTGACATTCAAAATGAACACTTGGAGTCCACATATGTTATGTAGCAATTGATGAATAAGTTATATATCAACTACTAGTTTTTAGCCATCGACATATAACTGTTCATCAATGGATATGAGTAGACTATACAACATCACTTTAAGGATGCAGAGTCTTCACCAAACTCTGTGTTTTGAAAGTAAGTTGTAATATTTTTCTTTATAGTAATAATCATATATCAATATTTAATATTTATTCCAAAGCTGATAAATACTGATAAAATGATGATTGGTATATCAGTATTTATTTGAAACCAGTAAATACTGATATTCAGTCCTATGTTGGTTTCATGGTGTGATAAATTTTCTGATTAAGATTAAGTTATAAATGAAGACTACTTTCATAGACTGATGCTCATGAGTTGTCACTCAAATCTTCACACTTAACTTAAACCATTTTATTAGAAAACTTTATCTGTAGCAGTAAAGATTTCACTCATGAAGCTCATATTCTTGAAGTGAAATCTAGATGAACTTGTATTTGACTGTTTCTTCCTAAGAATCAATGTCATAAATTTGAAACAAGTTTTAAGAATTGCTTTGTTAAAATGTATCACTACCCCGTCAAAGATAAGATAAGATTACAACTTAGGAATCAAAGTAGCAAGGCATATCAATCAATTATTAATTATTGGGAGGTCATACTATGTTTTGTATTATGAAGTTAACAATGAAAATTATTTGAGATAACTAGTTAAAACTAGTTGTTTCTCTCACAACATGCCTTAAAATCCTTGTTCAACAATAATTATGTGAATACATAATTCATTTCTGATAATCAAGGATTTGCTGAAAAATTGAATTTTAATTTTCTCGAATTTGTACAACTTCAAAATCATGGTATGGGTTATTTAAAACTCTACAATATAATGGATATTAAATCCAAAATGCTTTATATTGAATAAGTATGTGATAAACCGTACTAATGAACAAGGATGTTCAAAATTCTTGTCGCTCTAAATTAATTAGAAACTCGATAACTATTTATATTATTCTTTCAAGATTTAGTCATATCAAACTATTCCTCTTGAATAATAAAGTGAATATATTTGTATAGTCAGTGAATTAGTGGGTAATAAATTAAAATTCTTCATAATAATTCATTGACATATTGTGTGAGAAAATGGAGAATGCAGGTGTGATAACATATCAAGAAAAGAGAAGAAGAGTGCAAACAATTTTTTAAGGAAGATTTTTCTAAGAATTGTTCATCAAGGCTCAATAATCTCGTCGCATATAGGTCTTACACACTTTATCATGATGTATGTAGAAGAGTGATATTACATGACTGTTAGTCCCAAATTATCGTAGAAGGGGGCAGAATACGATACCTACAATCTTTTTCGATTCTTTTCAAGTTCTTCGTTATATTTACGGAATCAAAATAGACATAAAACAATTCAAGGAATATATTATTTTATTAATATAAACCTTGAGGTTTCTACAATCTAATCAAACAAATGATTAGATACAATAAATTCAACAACATAACAGTATATTTACAAGCTTAATAAATGGAGCCTTTAATGGAGCTTCGTAAAAGATACAATTGGTTGTTGTGGAAGATAACTGAACGAAATAAATTCATTCTGCTTTTTTTGTAGACTTACAAATTCTTTGGAGAGGTGGCACATTATTTTCCACACACCAAATTATTTGTTTCTTGATTCAATGAATTTACCAAGTCATTTATTAGTGATAAAAGGGAATTAAGTTGCTTTGCCTTTTTGACTCGGTGAATAATGGAGATACATCATCCTTAATAACATATGGTACCTTTTCTAAGACAAACATGTTTATCTATGATGCACCACTATGTTTCTTACCAATTAACTTAGAATAGTCAAGTCCTATTGAAGTCTTAGATTTAAATCTTTGACTATCTATTATCTCCTTTTGAGTCAACTGCATTCTTAAACTCATGTAACTTCTTTTCTAAATCAGCAATTTGAGTTCTAAGAATGGCTTCAATGTCTGTGTTGCACTTAATCTTATTCTATAAATATCCATTCTTTTGCCTAAGGTATTTTAAGCCAACTACAAGCAATTCTAGTTCTTCAGTTCTAGAGATTAAATTCTCAGTTTTAATAACTAACTTATCATTTTCATGTTTATATGCAAGCATGCTTGTATGAACATTATACAATTATAAAGTAAGTTCATGCATAGTATATCTGTATGAAGATTCAGACATATCAATAGTGGTAAGTTCAGGAACCTAAGATGATTGTGGTGATTCCTCTGCAGAGTCTGCCATAAGAGCTAGATTCACATACTCTTCCTCTTTATCTGAATCAGTATCATCCTAGTTTTTTCCTTCAGCTATGAATGCTCTTCCCTTTTTCTTAACCACATAAACATTCAGCTTCTGTTTCAGCTTCTCATTCTGCCTCTTCAGATTTTCATAAGTTTCTTTCTTTTCGTAAGAATATTTTCCCTTTGTTGCCTTGGGCTTTCTGCAATCAGATGGAAAGTGCCCCGACTCATTGCAGTTGTAACATCTTGTCTTGCTCTTTTATATCCAGCTTGACTTGTAACCTCCTCTAGAGCTTGACCCTGACGAGTAGCTTCCCTTCTGAAATCTCCTAGATGAACCCATTAATTTGTAGTTGGGTTTTCTTCTGAATCTAACATGACTAAGTTTTACAGCCATGTATGCCATAGATTTATTCTCTAACTCTTCAAGTTCTTCTTGAATGTAGAACTCATTTTCATCTCCTGGCTCACCATGAGCAATTTCAGCTACAACAATTTCCTTAATTGTTGAGGACGGTGCAACATTGACTTCTTGAGTTCGGATTCACGAGCAACAAGTGCAGTGGTTTTTGTCGTACTCTTACTGTCAACGGAACCAGGGCCACAGATAATATGTAATATCCGAGATATATCGTGTAATTATTTTTATCAATAAATAAATATTCAGTGTTTATTATATGAATTTTGGTGAATTATCTATTAAGTGGCATCTGTGTTTAGATGTTTAAATGTGATAAAATTTGAGTATTTTAATTTTATATGTCCAAAATAAAGTATTGATAATTTTGATATTCTTCTATTAATTTTTATGTTGTTATATGATTTTATAATGGATTTATGGATTTAATTAAATATTTTTTTGAGTATTTATAAATTATTTTGTATAATCGGGAATCAACCGACTTAATTGTTTTTACGTTTTTACAACCCGAAAATCTCGGGAAAACTCATTTCTAATCTAATTTGGATATTCCGAGCATTTTCCATGTTTTGACTTTCTCGATCTGGAGTACGATTTTACCCTTTTGGGTCCCGACGTAAATTTTTTGATATAATATTCATTTCGGTAAATCGATAAAACCCGTATTTTTGAAAAACAAGATATTTTGATTAAACTGTTATATTATCTTCTCATAATTCGTGTAACCAAAGCGCTGAGACCTAGTATGTATTTACAAAAAACCCGGTTTTGATAATTATCCTAATACTGGTACCGAATTGGATCTATTTTATTAATACTTAGTGATTAAGTATTCTATTTTTATATCCGGTATGATCCAACGAGGTACCAATATTCCATAAATATAAATAGCCCTCACTGTATTTTATTTTATACAGATAATCATTTGCAAACAGTAAAAATATATAATTTTCAGAGAAAAACCCTAAATTCATAGTGTTCTTGAGAATCAAACTTCAATTCGAAGGTGTGATTGATATCCGATTTTGGAGTTCTAGTAATCAAAACAAAGGTCTTGGAGAGTAATATCAGATTCTACCATCCATACTACTGCAGAATCAACCGGTATTTTTCTATAATTTTATTTAAATTCAAATTATTTTGGATTAAATTATGAATTTTTAATTTTGATGTTGTTTGTATGATTTGATGATTGTATGTTGTAGATAATTTGATTCAAATCATTTTGGTATGTCATATAATGAATTGGAGTTCAATAACATGTCCAAATCTGTGTTTGATTCTCAAATTGCAAAATTATGGTTTATAACCCGTGTGAATGTTTTCAATTAAAAATTAGGGCTTTTTGGTCCAGGGGTTATTAGGTTGATTGATTGATACCAACGTGTAGAGCTTGAAAAGAGGAATGGATTGGTGGTGGTTTCAGGAACAAACGATACCGGAGTTGGGCTGACCGGAGTTGCGAAGAACTCGTCGTCCAACGAGTTTTCTTCAAGCTTTTTCGGCCAACTCCGGGGTTATTTGTTAGAGGTGATTGCATGGATAGATTCCTTGTGTTATGTAGTTTAATTCTGGAGGTGATGGTGGTGTGAATGTACTTGGATCGTGTTCTCCGACGAGACAGGGCCGTTTTCCGGCGAGCCCTGTATTTTTTATAGTTTAGTCCCTATTCTTTTGAAAACGTAACAGTTTACTCCCTGTAGTTTGTAAAACTTGCAAAAATAGGATTCCTGTTTTAAAATTATTTAAAATAATATTTTCTACATATTTTAATTTCGGAAATTCATTTTTAATTATTAAAAATTTCAAAAATCATTATTTTAATCCGAAAATTATTTTTAATTCAAAAATAAATCTGAATTATTTAGTTAATTAATTTTAGTTAATAATTAATTATTTAATCGGTCAATTAATTTAAATATTAATTGATTAATTGATTTAATTAAGTATTAATTAATTTAATTGATTATTTAATTAGATTTAATTATTTCTTTTGATTTAAAAATTTCGAAAAATAGTTTTGAGCTTTAAAATATTATTTTCAAGGCTCGATAATTATTATAAAATGATTTTAAAGTCAGATTCGGGTATTCGAACCCTGTTAATTGCTTATAAATGATTCATCGACTCGTTTTAATTCCGAAAAATGTTTAAAAATCCATATTAAATACTTGAAAAATCATTTTAACCTCGAATCTTTTTTGAAAATTTATTTTTATCGAATATCTTACGTGATATGTGTTATATGTGATATGATTGATGTGTAATCAGCTTATGTGTATGTTATTTGGCGGCTATTGTCGTAACTTTCAATCTGTAAGTGAGATTTGGGTGAAACGAAGGGTAGATAAAAATTTGTAACGAATAGAATAAAATGAGAATGAGTATTCATAGATACTTGTGATATCTAGCAGAGAAAGCGAGGCATAGAAAGGGGAAGCAGATAGTCAGTGATTAGGAGTCGGTGAACGAGAACAAGTGAAGCGTTAGCAGATTGAGATAAGGCAAGTGATTCATAAACTATCTTGATATGTGTTTGGAATAGTTCTGTTTTATATTGCAAGTGTTTTGAAGTATTTAACCCTAAACCCTGATTCCAGTTATTTATTTTTGAGCCGTAAGCCTTATTCTTTGTAAACCATTGATTTTTGAATACCCAATTACAAACCACAGATATACGATACTACTCCACAAATACATACAAACTATATACTGATTACTGAACCAGAATTGTTTAACATACAAACCTTCATACCTTATATATCAGAAGATTAATCCTTATAACCATGAGACCTTGATTCTTCTGTTATCTGATTCTTTTACCAGCTGATAGCCAATCTTTGTACTTACCTTGTTATACCCTTTTGATGATTGCAAATCACCTTATGTTTGAAGACAAATGTTGTTTATGATTCTGTTTATTGATTTACATTATTTATTATATTATTGTTATCGAATCAGATTGTTTTATAAATATGGACCAGATTCGTGGTAAGACCAGACTCGTGGTCGTATTAGGCCAATGTGTGCCTTCGATCCAGTATATAGAGCAGAGCTGTGTGCCTTGCTCGGGGTTAGTGCGTGACTGGTCAGCAGCCTAACCTTGGTTTTTAAAATAAATATTGAATATCCAATTATAACCATTGCTTATTAAGAAAACTTCATAACCTAAATCATTTCATTTGATCATTATTTAATCTCAGTATTGTCACTGTGACTTGCTGAGCTAGTTAGCTCACTCTTGTGAATCTGTTTATGTTCTTTTCCAGTTAAGAAGGAATCCATTGGTATAGCGAGGATCCCCGGACAAGTTGCAAGCTAAGATTCCAGGTTGAGACGGAATAAGCTAGTTAAAGACTTTTGTAATAGTTTAAGTTTGAAAGTTGTAAGAATGTTTACTATTCAGATAAGTTAAACTAGTTGAGATTTGGTACGTTTGTAATATAAGTGTGGTTGTTTCTTGTGTGTATACTTTAACCTGTTGTGATCCGTGGTTTATGGTAAGTAGGTTCATTGCATATTATTATTGTCATAAGCAGGTTTATATATATTGTGTGTGTATGTGTGTTGTGAACCCTAAACTTATGGCCCGGGTTTAGAGGGCATCACATAATAGCTCTCTGCTCTTGTTCCAATTCATGGGTTCTCGGCTTTCCATAAATCACATCCAGGGACATAGTGATAAAATCAGCTCTTTTCCTGATGGATATGTTCTTTTGTTCCAAGTGAACTGGTAGAGTCAGCATAAACTTTCTGTTAGACTCTCGTATCGGATAAACTTTCCCTTATAGCTTCAATTCTCTTAACAGTCTTGCATATCTTTCAAAGAGTGAATACAGTATTTCCATGGGTTGAACTTTAAATGCTTCATACCGAGTCGTCAGAATATCTGTCCTGTTTTCTTTGACTTCTTCTGTACCTTCCATCAACAACTCAATGGTTTCCCACATATCTTTTACACTATTACTTCCTAGAAGTTGATGAATCATATCTCTATCGGTCGATTCCACTATTATGAGTTGAAGGCTTGTGTCCAGATTTATCAACTCCTTATCAGTCTTTGTATATTTAGACGGATCCCTGGGAGTAGATGAGGAAGGGATTCTTACAGCAGCTGGGGTACTTGATTCAGCAACCACTTCAATCAGAATATAAGGGCCATTCAGTAAAATCCCAATATATAATGTATTCGAAGCTTTCATAAACAGCGTCTTCCAAAGGTTGTAATTATCTCTGTCAAATAGGGGAACCTTGATACTTCCAATTCTTTGGTTGTTCATCACCTTGGCAGAATTAAAATTATTTAGGATTAAAAAAATTCAAGGAATGAGAATTTTTAAGAATTAAAAAAAATCAAGAAATTTTCAAGAACTTGTTTCTTTCTCGGGATCTTGATTTGTATTTCAATCAACAAGCTCTAATACCAATTGCTAGTCCTAGAGTATCATAGAAGGGGGGGTTACGATACCTACAATCTTTTTTTATTCATTTCAATTTCTTTGTTATATTTACGGAATCAAAATAGACACAAAATAATTCGAGGAATATATTATTTTATTAATATAAATCTTGAGGTTGCTACAATCTAATCAAATAAATGATTAGCTAGAATAAATTCAACATCATAATAATATGTTTACAAGCTTAATAAATGGAGCCTTTAATGGAGCTTCGTAAAAGATACAGTTGCTTGCTGAGGACGATAACTGAACAAAATGAATTCATTCTGCTTCTTTTTTAGACTAACAAATTCTGTGGACAGGTGGCACATTATTGTCCACACAGCAAATTATTTGTTTCTTGATTCAATGAATTTACCAAGTCATTTACTGGCGACAAGAGGGAATTAAGTTACTTTGCCTTTTAATTTACTTACGACCAAAGGAGTATCACTTTGCCTTGAACTCTTTTACTTTGCTTACTTGCGACCACAAAGAAAATGAGTTGCCTTAGAAACTTTTCCATTAATGGCGACCACAAGAAGGTGATTTCCCTTGCGACCACAAGCAAAATGGTTTTGCCTTAGACTAAGTTTCTGTCTTGCGACCACTAGAAATGAGTTGTTCTTTTCTGACTTGTGACTGCTACTAAACTTTGACTTATAATATTTTTCACCTCTTGAACTTTAGTAACTGTATCAATAATAACTCTTTTGTATAACTGAATTAAACCCTTTCTGATATGTTGATTCTTGGTGCACTGGTCTGGTTCATAAACAACTAACATGAATTAATTTATTTCAATTTCCTTTGTAATTCTGAACTGATACATCTTGTTTGATTATTCATTACTTCATTCACCAAACCCCTGATCTTTAATACTTCAAATCAAATCATTTCACTGACACTAGAAGTCCTTTATCATTTTATTCTTCATGGAGGCTTGTGTTAGTGTTTGTTCCCTAGAGACAATACTATGATGTTTTAGTTTAAGACATTAGGATTATTAATGTTTATGTTCTATCAATTATTCCTTTTATAATTTATTAATTCTTAATTTACTGCGATATAAATGTTAGATTAATAAATGTCCTTGGAATATAATATGCAATTCTATATCTCTAAGTATGTGACTTCGAAATGAGATTATGAGAATAGTATCAATATTCCTAAAGGTCCCTAGTCGAGTATTATTATTAAGGGACAATAATAATGTATTAAGACCGGTGTGTTTGTTGACTGATGATCACATCTCATTGATCATAGGTATAGTGATACTAAAGTCAAAAACACATGCAGATGTATATGTACATGGTGCTGGACATACCCAATGTAAGATTCTACATGTCTGTTGTGTCATAAGTAATTCTCACAGTAATAATAATATAATGGTCCTCAGACCTGAAGTCATTATATTTCTATACAAGAATTAATATACATTGATTCCATTAAAAGTTATCCTTGACCGGATAATGATAAAAGTGCACATTGGGTATATTATGAATTGTATGAGAAATATGAATGATCTAGATGGGATTTAAACCTCCTATTTTAGGAGTGATATTATTGGCCTCTTGTGTGAGCTAGACTATGAAATGCGTGGCCACGCTCAAATGTTGATTTGATATGACAGTCTACTCATTGATCAAGGAAACTTGGATTAAACTATGATGAGGATGACACATTATATGCCTCTAGTTTAATCTATAATATTTGGTTAAAGGGATTATATTACATTGTACATTATTCACAAAAGGTGTAATCGATCACCGATTCAATTATTATTACTTGGGTAGCAATGATGTATTACATTCCCCAGATTGATATTGCCATATCCCAAAAATTTTCCCATGTTGCCATCTCCACAAGAAACACTTGGGCCAGCTTTCTCCATAAAGTCTGATAGCAGGGCTTTATTTCCAGTCATATGTCCTTAACATCCACTGTCCAGAACCAGGATGTTTTTCCTGTTGCCCTGCAATCACAAAGACCGCTAATGATTAGTTTTAAGACCCAGATTTGCTTGGATCCTTTGGCCTTATTAAGTTTGTTAACATTTGTAGCGGATTTAGCATCAGAGTTTATGTTAACATTTTTCTAATCAGCATTTACACTATCAGACTTTGTATCAAAACTTACACTAGAATGAACAATGCTAACTTTCTTTAAAGAAGGTTTTATTTGATAATAATCATAGTACAAACTATGATATTCCTTACAAGTATAAATGGAATGCCATAATCTACCACAATGAAAACAAGTATTTTGTGGTCTATATCTAACAGACTGACTCTTAACTCCTGACTTTGAAGGTAGGAGTTTATGTTCTTATTTTTCCTGCAAAAAGAAGCCAGATGGTTAAATTTCCACAGTTATGACATGTTTTTCTAGGAGCATTAGGAACAGGCTTATAATTATTACTTTTATTCACACCTTCCTTTCCATTCCTATTTTTCCTAGGTGGATTTACCTTATTTACATTCTTAACATCTTTCAGCTTATGCTTAAGCTGCTTTTTTGTCATTAAGCCTATGTTAACTTCAGTTGGCTAATCCTGTTTTGGTTTGTCAGAAGTTAATTTCTCTTTAACTTCTGATTTATCAATATCAGACTTTACAACTATAAACTTAACAAGATTTACCTTAGGCTTTTGTTTAACAACTACAGGCTCAATTTCTACAGTTCCCTTATCATTCTTATCATCTCCATAACCTAAGCCTTCTTTCCAGTTTCCACTGCTTAACAAATTCTGAGTTGTTCTGCCAGAGTTAGTCCAAGTCCTGATAATCTCTTTTTCCTTTTCTAACTCAGTTTTTAGAGATTCATTTATTTTAAGTATTTCATCCCTAACATAAAAGGCATCATCTCTATCTTTCTGAGTTTGATGGAACATGACTAACTCTTTTTTTAAATAATCATTCCTCTTCTTATAAGCAAGATTTTCAGAAGTTAATCTTTCACATGTTAAAGTTTGATCTCTATAGCTAATGAACATGGTTTTAAGATATCTTCTCAACTCATTAATATCATCAGTATGAAAGGCATAAGTAGTTTGAGGTACCTTTAACTCAGCAGCATCAGAACTGCTATCACCATTTGCCATCAATGCATACTTCACCTCACTTTCAGAATCTGAAGTGTCTGTCCAGCTTTTCTTCTTTGTGACAAGAGCCTTGCCTTTGTCACTCCTCACTTTCTTGCAATCAGGAGATATGTAGTCTTTCTCACCACAGTTGTAACATTTGACATTTGTATAATCTCCTCTGTCAGACTTTCCTCCTCTGCCTTCAAATTTTCTGAAACTCTTCTTATTAGAACTTGCACCTTTCCTGGAAAACTTCTTTCCTTTTCTGAATTTCTTTTATGCAATCCTTGTGATTCCTTTCACCATAAGAGCAGACAGCTTCATCATCTCTTCATCAGGATCCATCTCAGGTAAGCTTTCAGTTTCAGAGTCATCATCAGTATCAGAACTTGATGATTCAGTATCAGACTTTGTGATGAGAGCTTTTCCATTGCCTTTCCGTGAGGCAGCTGCTTTGGGGGATTCCTCATCAGCCTTAAGAGCAACTGTCCTTGACTTTCTTCCATTTCTCTTGTTTCTTTGTTCCATCTCAAGTTCATGAGTCTTGAGCATCCCATAAATTTCATCAAGAGTTGTTTCTTCAAGATTATAGTTGTCTCTTATAGTGGTGGCCTTCAAATCCCAACTTTCAAGAAGTGCTAACAGGAATTTAAGATTTGAATCCTCAAGATCATATTCCTTGTCAACTAGTGACAAATCATTCAAGAGTTTGACAAATCTGTCATATAAACCAGTTAATGACTCATCAGGCTTTGAGTCAAAGTGCTCATACTCTTGAGTGAGTATAATCTTCCTGTTCTTCTTAATTGATTCGGTTCCCTGGCATCTTGTCTCCAAAGCATCCCATATCTCCTTTGCAGTCTTGCAGTTGATTACCCTGTTTGACATTACATTATCAATAGCACTATGCACTAAGTGTTGTACCTTAGCATCCTTAGCAATTGATGAGATATCTTCAGCAGTATAATCACTCTTCTCCTTTGGTACAGACTTTGCTGGTTCACCTGCAACTACAACAGAGAGTTTGGTTGGCTTATGTGGTCCTTCATTGATTATGTCAAGGTATTCTGGATCAGTAGCTTCCAGAAACATAGACATCCTCACCTTCCATATGGAATATTCAGATGGTTTCAGTATGGGAACTCTAATAGTCTCATATCGACTATGGATTTGAGTCTTTGAAGGTTCTTCAGTTTTGGTGGGCTTAGTTGGAGTTTGTTCTTCTTCAGACATGATTGTTTTCGGATCTTAAACTGTTTGTGTGTTAACAGATCTGCTCTGATACCACTTGTTAGGTCACACACACTGTAGAAGGGGGTTGAATACAGTGTTTATCACAATCAAATCGAATTAAAGAACACAAGTAACTGAAAACAAGCTTTATTAAACTCTGTTACAATATGGAACTATCCTCTCTCAGTGATGAACAAATTATCACGAGAGCTGCTAGGGTTACAATATATAATAACTTCGATTATTATAACACATATAGTGTAAATCCTATGTCTGTGTTTATATACTATACAGTTACAAGATAATCGCTAATTGATATTGAATATGATTCTGTATCCTAAAATATATCAATTAGATATCTTCTTTTCCAAGTCTTCTATTTTCCATAGAAGTCTTCTCCATGCATATCTCTTCTTTATTTAGTCTTGATCTTCTTTCCTTTCAATCAGCCTTTCCTTAACTGTTCTTCCTTCCGCACTTAAGTTCTGATATCCATCTTCTGATAATTATCTCCTGATAATTTAAGTACTGATATCATTAAGTTCTGACTTCCAGTAAGTGCTGATTTCAGTAAGTACTGATTTATCCTGTTAAGTAAGATCTGAAAACTAAACACAAATCATATTAGTCATGACATTATCAAATATATCTAACATATATATTGTGAATATATATATATATATAAATAATCACTTGAACATAATTTAATGATCATCTGTAGACTAAGTCATTTTATGCACTTTAATATTGTAGATATCAAATGACAAATAACTTCTCTATGTAATAGTCCTTGAGAAGGACAAGCTGACATTATATAATTTCCACAATTGACACGAGAACTTGAGGATTGTCCTCAGGTTCAAGGATGTCACTCAAACCTCTCCCTTATTTCTTCTAGCTGAGAATGAACATGTGCTGAACAAAATGCTTACGAGAAGTAAATTGATTATGCAACTGATGTTTCATGTCTCATGCTTGTAATTATGAGTGCTGAGCTTTAGAAGCAACAAGAGCATAATGATGCTTCTGATATGATTGAGCACCTTCAAAGGATGTTTGAAGGATAGGCTCGTCAGAAAGATTTGACGATAATAAGGCACCATACTTTTGCATTAATGGGAGAATGATATCCGGTTGGACCACATGTTCTAAAGATGATAGGTATATGTACCTTGATATTTTGGGTTTCAAGAATAGTCTAGAGACTCAACTTGATTTGATCAAACAATCTTTGAACAACTTCTATTCTTAGTTTGTTAAGAACAAAAGGAATGAGATAGACAGAACACTCACTGAGTTGTTAAGCATGTTTAGAACTGCTGAAAATAACACGGTAAAGGCATGAATTACGTCCATATTGATGATGTACACATGGAATGCAAATGGGAAAGGAAAGTGGACAGGCAAGGTGAAGATTTGATCTCATTCGGTGCCAAACCAAAGTCCAATCCCAAAGGGCTTTTGAAGCCTGATAGTGGTGTTGCTAAAGGAGATGATTGTCATTCTTGTGGAAATAACCGGATGATTGGAAGTTAAATTGTCGAGCTTGTTTGGAAGATTTAAAGAGAAAGACTAGCAATGGTCAAGCTTTAGGTATTGTGTTAGAATTGGAGCAAAAGTTGTTTCTCTAGTTGAAGGAACTCGATACCTAATTTTTCCCATATAGGCGAGATTGAGAACTTGATAAATTGTTATTACGTTCCTGCCTTTAGGGGATACATTAAATCAATTTCTTGTAAGGAAAAGAAAGGTTTTCATTTTAATTAAATAAACAATAGTTGTTTATTCTATTTTAATGATAAGGCTTATAATGTTGCACAATTAGTTAACAATTTATATGTTCTAAGATGACTCAAATCAAACATTACCTCTACCGTTGTTATTAAGCCATATTAATGAGAAACGCATTTATGAGTTACATATAGATGGATACTTGGATAAGTTTGATTTTGAATCATACGGAAGATGCGAACTTTGTCTCATTGAAAAAATGATCAAGCTTCTTTTAACTGGTCAGGTGAAAGGGCCCTCGAACGACTAGGACTTATACATAATGATGTATATGGTCGAATGCGCATGATGGCAAGGGGTGGCTTATACTACTTTATAACATTTATGATGATTTCAGTAGATATGGATATGTGGTTCTTATGAAGAACAAATCCGATTCTTTTGAAATGTTCAAAGAATATAAGGCCGAAGTAGAAAAGCAAACAAGGGAAAAGTATAAAAGTTTTACGATCAGATCCTGGAGGAGAATACTTAAGCCTCAAATTCAAGAGTTTCTTGAAGGAGTGTGATATTGTATCACAACTTACTCCTTTTGAAATACCTCAATGGAATAGAGATCCTGAGAGGAGAAATCGTACCTTGTTGGACAAGGTGCGATCGATGATGAGTCAAGCGGATCTTCCAATCAGTTTCTAGGGTTATGCTCTAGAACGGCTGCATATACACTTAACTAAGTTCCGACCAAAGCGGTTCAAAATACTCCGTATAAGATATGTACTGATAAATGTCATAGCATGTCATTTATGAAAATTTGGGGACGTGAAGCGTTTATAAAATGTTTAGCCTCTGACAAGTTTGGACCAAAATTAGATAGATGTTATTTTGTGGGATACCCAAGTGAGACTAGGGTATAGTTTTTGTAATCCTTCCGAGAACAAAGTGTTTGTTGCCCGGGCTGTTGTATTTTTTGAGGGAGAACTACTTTCTAAGAAAATCAGTGGGAGGATAATACATCTCGATGAAGATCGAGAACCACATGATAACATTGAACCAGAGTTGGAATAAGATCAGGATGTACATCAAAATGTTGAAAGTAATCTTGTCCAAGAAACACATGTTAATCGTAGATCTAGTAGGATTCACCATGAGCCCGAGAGAAATTATGTATTTCTTTTGACTCAAGATGGTGATGCGATGCTTACGGATAATGATAAGCCTCTCACCTACCAAGATGTTATGAACAGTTCAGACTCCAAGAGATGGCTAGAGGCCATGAAATCCGAGATGGAATCCATGTATCAAAATAAAGTACTGACTTTAGTTGATCCACTCGAAAGAGTAAAACCTGTAGGGTGCAAGTGGGTTTTCAAGAAAAAAACTGACATGGATGGTAAAGTACAGACTTATAAGACGCGACTAGTATCAAAAGGTTTCAAACAAATTCATGGTATAGACTATGATGAGACTTTTTCACTAGTTACTATGGTCAAGTCCATCAGGATTTTGTTAGCAATAGTAACTTACTTTGACTATGAATTTTGGAAAATGGATATCAAAAATTGCTTTCTTATATGGGAGCCTTGAACAGGATGTATATATGATACAACCTGAGGGTTTTGTCGATCCAAAGTTTGCTAAGATAGTTTGTAAGTTGCTTCTATCTATTTATAGATTGAAGCAAGCCTCAAGGAGAATGAATATTCATTTTGATGAAACGATCAAAGAGTTTGGCTTTATTCAAAATGAAGATGAACTATGTGATAACAAGAAGGTTAGTGGGAGCCATGTGACATTCCTAGTATTATATGTAGATGACATATAACAAATAAGGAATGGCATACCTTCTCTACAGGCTGTTAAGACTTGGTTGAGAAATAGTTTCTCGGTGAAAGACTTAGGCGATACTACCTATATATTAGGGATCAGGATCTATAGAAATAGATTGAAAATATTAATCGACCTAGCCGGAGTACATACATTGATAAAATATTGCATCATTTTGGGATGCAGGAGATAAAGAAAGGATATGTTTCAATATCTCATGGGATAGTGATCTCAAAAGATAATTGCCCCCTAAATCATTGGATGATAAGGGCTGTTTAAGAAAGTTCCATATGCTTTAGCAATTCGATCTATAATGTGTACAATGCTATGTATTTATCCTGATATTTTGTATGCTTTAAGCATGACGAGAAGATACCAGTCTAATCCAAGTGAGGGTCACTGGATAATTTTCAAGAATATTCTGAAGTACTTAAAGAGGACTAAAGATTTATTTTTGGTGTATGGAGAAGATAGGAAACTGGTTGTAAAAGGTTACACTGATGATAGTTTCTGAACCTAATTTTTTGGACAGACAGGGATGATTACATATTTATGTATGTTTTGTGTTTTTTCTAAATATAAATGATGTTAGCTGGAATAGTTCACAGTAAGAACATTGATGATTCTATAATGGAAGCCGAATATATTGATATTTTGAAACAGCCTAGGAGACTGTTTAGGCATGTCCTTAAGAGATATCACCTTATTAATGAGATTAATGATCAATGAGATATAAATGTAAAGTGCATAGTAATGATAGTGTTGCAGACCCACTGACTAAGGTTTTGTCGCAGCAGAAGCACGATGGTCATACTAGTTCCATGAGTATTAGATACATGGGTGATTGGCTCTAGTGCAAGTGGGAAATTGTTAGTGTTTGTGCCCTAGAGACAACATTATGATATTTTAGTTTAAGAAATTAGGATTATTAATGTTTATGTTCTATCGATTATTCCATTTATAATTTATTAATTCTTAATTTACTGCGATATAAATGTTAGATTAATAAATGTCCTTGGAATATGATATGCAATTATATATCTCTAAGTACGTGACTTATAAATGAGATTATGAGAATAGTATCAATATTCCTAAAGGTCCCTAGTTGATTATTATTATTAATGGACAATAATAATGCATTAAGACTGGTGTGTTTGTTGACTGATGATCACATCTCATTGATCATAGGTATAGTGATACTAAAGTAAAAAACACGGGCAGATGTATATGTACATGGTGCTGGACAGACCCAATGTGAGATTCTACATGTATGTTGTGTCATAAGTAATTCTCACAGTGACACTGATGTAATGGTCCTCAGAACTGAAGTCATTATATTTCTATACGACAATTAATATACATTGATTCCATTAAAAGTTATCCTTGACCGGGTAATGATAAAAGTGGACATTGGGTATATTATGAATCGTATGAGAAATATGAATGATCTAGATGAGATTTAACCCTCATATTTTAGGAGTGATATTATTGGCCTCTTGTGTGAGCTAGACTATGAAATGCGTGGTCACGCTCAAATGTTGATTTGATATGACAGTCTACTCATTAATCAAGGAAAGTTAGATTAAACTATGATGAGGATGACACATTACATGCCTCTAGTTTAATCTATAATATTTGGTTAAAGGGATTATATTACATTGTACATTATTCACAAAAGGTTTAATCCATCACCGATTTAATTATTATTACTTGGGTAGCAATAATGTATTACTAGATGCCGCTCATTGTTTACGATTTTAAATTAGATTTAAAATTCGTTGCCATCATAATAATAACCTATAGGATCACACACTAAGAATGCTTGAAGGATTATTTAATTTAAATTGGATTTAACTTGTATTAAAGTAATTCGAATTATTTATAATATTAATTAAGTATGACTTAATTAATTAGATAAATATTGATATTTGAATTTACTAATATTAATTATGAAATTTATTTGTTAAATAATTAAGTGAGACTTAATTATAATACAAATAGGAATTTTGAATTAATAATAACTCTCAATTAAAGTTATAATTCATTTTTCTACTCTCTATATAATATCTCTTGTGTGACTGATTTTGCAAGCAAGACTTTTACTAAAACCCTAGCCACCAAGAGAGAAGATGGAGAGATCAAGAAGAAACGAGTTTGTGCTAGTACACATCCAATCCTTGAGTTCAAGCATTCGTGTGGATACCGATAGAGCGTAGATCTCGAGAGCGGGATGCGTGGTGATTGTACAAGCTTTGGATCTCCATTAGTCAACTAATTTGTAAAGCTTTTTAAGGTAAATAATCTGATCTACGAATTAAATATATATTTTTTGCATGGATCCTGCGGTGGGTTTCGAAAATTCTGGGTTTTTTTACATTTTTTAATTACTGTTTTCGTTGCGTTTATATGATCGAAACCCTTCAGCTTGGACATATTAATGAACTTCTTCCCTGACCTGGGCATTTTAACCTTGTTTGTGCTTTCAGAAGAATCTAGACAAAAACATTATCACTTATGTTTCCAGAAGTAAATAACTTGATCTTAAAAGAGTAATTTTAAGGCATCCCACAAGTTATTAACCACCTTCTATCTTGAACTTTCAAAACATAAGTGATCAGATTACAAAGAAAATAGTCAGGAAGCAGAATATGTAAGTTGCGTTATACAATAAGCCTCTCTAAGACAAATCAAATGGTATTTAATTCCTGAGTGCACACACTTTGTGTCTCTCAAAAGACACTAGTGATTCCATGGATCATCTACACTTGTCTTATGGAATTACTTCACAAACCAATGGAGTTATATATGAAGCACTGACCAAACATTCATGAAACACAATGCTTGCATTGTGCTTTCCAACTTAGAACCCTCATTTAGATTTGGCTAGACGTTATATGCCGAGGTAGACCTTAATGATGCCAATTCACAACCAAGGGTTTCATCACTCTTTAGTGAAGACCTTAGAAATTTAGCATATTTTAGGTGCAAGTAGACCTGCAATGGCTACATGGTTTGCGGAAATCATTCAAAACCAACCCCAATCCAAATGGAGGTTCAGTTTGACTGAACAATAACCCTCACAACTATTGTCTAAGATACACTTCACTTAAGTGTTGAGACAATAAGTAAAACTATCTTGACTTATCAAGATAGGAAACCCACAACTGTGGGGAGTCTTTTTTAAAGGGAACCAAGGTTTGAGAATGTTATCTGAGTAAAAGATACAGTCAAATCCCCTATAGTGTACTGGAGCTTCATGAAAGTGAAGAACACATCCGCATAACCACAAGAATGCTTTAATTCCAAATTATTCATTCTGTGAGTTCAAATGTACATCTTAGAACATGATGCATCTCTCTTGTTGAGATAATGCCTTTCTTAAATTCAAATTGATGTGATTCTTGCCTCTATAGAGTCACACCGCAAATTCCTGCAAATCAATTCTAAAATAGACTTAAATATACACCCAAACAGCTCACTTATTCTTCTCCTAAATGATGGTTAAATACCAATGCCTCAAAGCAATTTTACAATTCTTGAATTCATCGTGAAGTCATACACTAAAACTGATAATCATCAGTCTCTTATTCAGTCACCAGTAGCTAAAATATTCTCTTAAATCTTCAATCAATATTCACAGACTTTAACTACATGGACATCTTCAACTATTATTTTATTCTCCTCATCAGTGGCTACATATCAGCCATTGATAAATGTTAGTCCATCAATGACTAGTTTAACATCACAGCTATTGATAGTTCAAATTGTTCCATCAACTGCTACCTCATAGCAGTTAAAAGTACATGTTGCATCACTTCTGCACATGATCAAATAATTACTCTAACACTCCTAAGTCTGAGGGAATGGAGTGAATATAATGCGAGTGAGGAGCTACTTTGATAGCAGTCAACAAAAGATATTTGTGAATGAGAAGCAGGCTAATTTGTCCAGCCTTACAAGTGAGATAGAGAGTTCCACCTTAGAAGGTGATGGTGAGGGTGTGAGAGTATTGAGGTGTGTGAGCCAGGGGAGCCCCTGATGCAAGAAAATGGAGAACATGAGCGAAACGCATGTACGACTGGATGCATCTTGAATATTCTTAGTGATGACATTACAGATGATGTTGGAAATTCCATGTCAATCTGTCATACTCTAACTGCACATGGTCTAGACTCTATTGGAGAAGTACATGTTTTTAGATCCTCAAGTGAATACAACACTCTTGATGCAAATTCAAATCCTTGATGCTAAAAAAAGGGGGAGAAGTCTATAGCTCTAGCTGAGGAGGAGTAAAAAGTCTACAGATCTATCCAACTGAGGGGGAGCAAGAAGTCTGCAGATCTATCAACTAAAGATTTATCCAACTAAGGGGGAGCAATGGGTATCAAGAAAGAAGTCACTAGAAGGACAACATTGTGCATCAACAAATGAGGAGTAAGGACATAAAAACTTTTAAACATTTGAAGGCTATGAACTGGCTTAGGCTGAAGAGTTAAAAACATATTGAGTTCGTGACAATTCTGTCTCCATTCACTCATTCAAGCTGGCCACGGTGCTAGAATTACAACTGAAAGCTGAGAAGCAGTCAAGAAGCCCAAGGGAATGAGGACAAGCACAGCTGCAAGGAAAAAAATAAATTTAATTTTTGCTCTTACAACAATTATTGAGTCTAATGAGGATCCAATTTTTTTCATTAAAGAGCTTGTCAATCCTGAGAAAAGTTTTCCACAATTTTATTTTCTAAAAAGGACTTGAAGGCCTTCAAAAATAAAAAGTTCCAGACAAATCAATCTTCAAGAACTCAAATCTTCTAAATCAAAGAAGAATGTTGAGGACAATGACTCAATCATGCTTTCAGCCAACACATATGAGTATTCTCCTCAACAAACTTCATCCAAACAAGATCCACGAAGTTAGAAATTCGTATTCCATCTCAAAATTATCTAGAAAGCCAGTGTTTGACCAAAAAAATAGAATATCAACTTGTAACTTCTGCTTTAATTCTTGAAAGGAGGATATATACCCTTGACATGAAGATATGCTCAAACTCAACAAAAGTTGAAAGTATCAGAAGTCTAATACTTCAGAGAATCAATGAATATCCAATATTTCTCATGAAGAGACTAAACTGTCTAGGTGAAGTATGAAGGGGTCTTTCCTAAAACAACATATTAGAATATCAAATAGCAAAGAAATCTGAAAGAAATCATTCTCTCACAACTCAGAGAAGCTGAGCTATTTTTAGAGTAATATCTTTTCCTCAAAACTTTTTCCTTTTACACTACATTTATCAGTAGCTTAACATAACACAAGTATGCATGTTTAATATCCTTATGCATGAATATGTTTTGTTATCATCAAGGCTTTAATTTATGGTTATTATTCTATCAGTCATAAATTGGGGGAGATTGTTAGGAGTCAAGCCTAAATCCCGATGTTAAACAAATTACATTGCATAATTATGTTAAGGCAACTTGTAACCTTTTATGGATAACCATCCTAAGGGATTGTCATTGAAGGAGTAACCCGTCAATTGATAGGGGTTATTATAACATTTTTAAAGGGAATTCTGTAAATAGATAGTAATGTAGTTATTCATTCAGAAGTTATGTTGTCTCAATGGATAATCTAGAATAGGGTGGTCATGTAATTCAGATTAAGTGAAGTGAGTCATCAACTGCTAAATAAAGGGAGCACATCAACTGCTATTTATATCAGCCCATCAACTGCTAAACATGTGACTATCAATGATTAAGGAAAGCCGTAGCAAAAGACCTCCAATGGATAAAGAGTTCTGTAGCTAGTGGCTATCAATGGATAAGAAGATACATAACTACTGATAGTGATGTGATAGTGGTCAAAAACTAGGCCTGTCACAACACATGGGCTGATGGGAATCTCATAAAGAAAATGAGAAGTCAAGATAAACTTTGCATGTGATCTTGGATGCTGAAGAAGAGGAAACATTCCATTTTCATGCCTGACAAATTAGAGGGATTTCCAAAGCAATATACCAGGATACAATCCAGCCTCATTTGTCCTTTTTCAAGCATCACGGGAAAGAAAATGAAGAAGCAACCTTGCTGGATCTCGAAGATTGTGTTATGTATAGTCTAGTAAGCATTACAACTTGGTGATATAAAAACTAAGCAGTACCAAATGTTTCATTCAAGAAATAGGTTCCCATTTTCAGAAAAATTGAGAGAGTTATATCTTTTTCTGAGTGACACACTGTAAAATGCAGCTGTGAGATTATATTTGTAATTGTAACCGATTATTTCTTTAAATAAAACCTCAGGTGACAAACAAACTACCTGAAAATTTAAAACATTTGTGTTAATGTTTTGTCTCGTAAAAATATATTAACTTGAAAATTTTAATTTGTATTTAACTCCTCCTCCTACAATTAACCTAAGTCGATTGTTAGTGAATAACAAAAAAAACATTAAATATGAAATAGTAATTACACGCGATTTTAGTAGCTCGCTTGCAAAACCATCGGACCATTATCATAATTACCTACTTTATAATACTATAATTATGTCACCGTAAATGTAAGACGTGAAATGTATAATTTCAGCTTTGCCAAAGAGCTAAAAGGCATTGATATTTCTAGATTATCAACTTTTATGACAACAAACTTAAACCTCAAAAAGAAGTAATAAACCTACGAATCTCCCAAGAAAGTCTAAAACAAGATTTGTTGTAAAAGAAGAATATGTGTATAGCTTTTAGCTTAAATGAATTAGCTTCTCAAGCATTCAAAAGCTCATTATTAAGCAAAATTCACCGGAGCATAAAGTTTTTTTCATTTTATTTTAGGATATAGGAGACGTATAAAAATTTGGTGAAGAGATATTTAAATTTAGTGTTCTTAGAGCATTTCTAATGGTGTTAGGTAAAATGATTAGCTAAAATAGTTTAAAATAATCGATATGTATAATTTGCTGAACCTATAATACATTTTTTCTCGGTGGAGATGATTATAATAATTAGTTATATTTTAAAAAAAGTACGTTATTATTATTTTAAGTCGTTATAAAGAAAATGTATAATTCTTATACGATAACTGATGACGTGGAATTTTATTACATGTTAGCAGAGATTCGACAAATATAGCCAATATAAAGAGGTTGCTAAAATTATAGATAGTGGTTTTGTCCTATCGGAGTGATGAATATTTTAGATATTCTCTATAAATTTTATTTTTGATATATCACCTTAACTTTTAGCTAAGGGTTTTTTATGATTGGAGATTCTTTTTAGATGTGTTCCATTATTTTATGGCCAACAGGTTTGTAAAACATGATATGACTGCGTCTTGTTATTCGATAAAGGCCTCTTATATGTGATTTATAATTTTATTACAAGTGAAGACTAATCCTCAATTATAGTGAGCAACACATAGATGCAACAAGAATAGTAGTGTGAAAATTTATAAAAATAAAGCGTTCAATAACTGATTATTCCCTGAAGTTTTAGTGAGAGGTGAATAGACATACGTACTAATTTTATTAACATATTGATGAATAATATAAGTAGCTAAGGTCAACTTGGATGACCAAACATCTAAAAAATATAACATTTTTATATTGACGTTTAACATGGCCTAGAGTCTGTCCCCTCAGGAAAGGGATTTGATTTTAATTTATGAGTAAGATTAACAACCATTCAGTAATAAAAACACTTCCAGAATAATATTATTATCCGCCACTCAATAATAAAAACACCTCCAACATTCAAACACAAACACCTCGCATAATATTAAAAAGCAAAACATGTACAATTTATTTCATTCTTCTAACTTATCTAACTTATTCATATATACATATATATAAACAATAGAGGTACAATTAAAACATAAACATAATTTGATTAAAAAAAACATGACCATAGTGCCCGTTTGGTAAATTTTAAAATAAGTAATTTACGACTTAAAATCAATAAGTTAATTGTAAGTGAAAAGTAGAAGAATACTTATAAGTTAAATAAGTGTTTGAATAATTTTATTTATAATCATAATTTTATTTTCTTAAATGAACTAAAATTAATAATAATTAAATATTATTATCTTAATTCTTGAAATTTAAGTTAGATTAACATTTAAAAATATATATTTTAAGACTGAGCTTAATAAATCAGCGAAAAATCAAAATAAGTTGAAAAAATACGTCATTACCAATATTCAACTTATCGGTTTATAAATTATAAATTAAACTTATAAGTTGGATCGACAAACACTAGTTGATAAATTATTACGGACTTATAAGACATAAGTGGCTTTTAAGCTGACCGCCAAACATGCCCATAATCTTTTTATACCAAATCACATAATTAGAGCATAAATAAATCACAAACATAATTTAAAGGGGTACTTTAGCCAATGTTTACAATTTAGTGATTGATGTTGGATGGAGAATCGGGAAGGGTCTACTGAATATTTGGAGTTGATATCGTAAAGTTTGCGGGCTTCAACTTAAATAATGTGGAATTTGTAGAAATTGTGGGCATAGAGTTGTTGAGTTGTAAAATTATCTGAACTATCGATTCGGGAAGAGGGTTTCATGCTATAGCATCTTTTTAGGTGGTCTAGGATTGAAGATTAGAGATGGGGGTATGATTATAATCGTATAATATGTATATAATTATATTATAATTTTCAACTATATGCTCATGATTATAATCGTATAATATGTATATAATTATATTATAATTTTCAACTATATGCTCAATATATTTAGAATGGTTCAAGGTTTAATCTTGGTTAAAAGATGGTTAGCCAAAATATATTATGAATCATGATTGTTTTAATTTAATTGGTTTAAAATTTAGGAGTGATTGTTGATTGGTTTTAAAATAATCCATAATTTTTTATTGGTTAACTAATATTTGGTAGACTCGTATATTATAATAAAATGAAAAACACTGACTATGTTAAAGGTTGTTAATAAAAAAACAAAAGGAACAAGATAAAAAAAAAGACAGGGGTCGTTAATAAAGGGTTAAAGTGCTCTACAGAAACTAAGTAAAAGTGGTTACTAACTTGTAGCAGGAGTCATCAAGGCTACTCTCTTACCTAGTAGGAGCCACTACCCTTTTGTATGGTTTTAAAACTAAGTACTAGACGTGGTCTTGACCTAGTAGGATCCACATGAAATAAATGAGATCAACTAAATCACAAGTGTACCTTGTTCACTCTAGGCACCACTACCTTCTTCCTTGGTCCCTAGGAGCCACTACCCTTTTGTATGGTTTTAAAACTAAGTACTAGACGTGGTCTTGACCTAGTAGGATCCACATGAAATAAATGAGATCAACTAAATCACAAGTGTACCTTGTTCACTCTAGGCACCACTACCTTCTTCCTTGGTCCCTAGGAGGCGCCACTAGGTCCACAAACTAAGTAAAAGAATCCTTTTGTGCACTCTAGGCACCACTCCTTCCCTTTGTTCACTTGTAGGCGCCACTTGAAGCTTTGGCTTGAAAAATAAAGGCAAAAACTACTCTGGGAGCCATATACTTGAAGAAAATTAAGGCATATCTCCTTGGAATCGCTATAGGCACCACACTTGGCCTATCCTTGCTAGTAGGTGCCACATCCTTTCTCTCTACACCTTGAGGCACCACAAGCATGGAACTTTAAAGAAACCAAGTGCTAAAACCATCTTAGGCACCACATTGGTTATAATATGTGTACATGCGCCATAAAAAGTGCATGTGCTTGATTTCAAGAAATTTACTTGGCTAATATTGTGCCACATATGCTCTTCTCTCTCTCCAAGCTTCCACTCTACCTACCGGCATATATAATAAAAAAGATAGAGAATGGATTTGATCTCTCTATAAGTGAATAGTGCGAAACTCTTGCAAATTATTCTCAGCACACAAAAATATTAATTTGACAAGCAGAGGTCATGCCCAATTATTTACACGCTATTAAAGTCTTACACATCTAGATACACTCATCATTTATAGCTTCTTTGATTATATTGATTATTATTTGATAAGAGCTATATATTTTTAGAGTGATAAAAAGAAGTCATTATTTTGTTATCTTATATATTTGTATTGGCTCTTACTTTTTATAACTTTAAATCTATATTCAAAGGTGTAAACAACCCTTCATGGTTTAATTTTTTATATAAGAATTATTTCATGAAATCTCCTGTGCTTGTTTATTTTGTTTTAAATTTTCATTTTCCACTACACTTTAAATTTAAAATGAATAGCATATATTCACCACCTCTGTATGTATATAATCGACCTAACTGAGATCTTATCCAGATTTTTGGTACTATCAAAAGCATCATATGTGACAACCCTCAAATCCGGAGTCAAGATTGGGTGTCACCAAACAATTTTAAATAACATAAACTTGTATATTAATATGAGTATACAGATGACCCCTCATCTCTGGATCGTTACAGGTTATGGTATGAAACAAGAATCTGTAAATCTAAAATTTTTTATAACTAACTCAATTTTTTATTACCTCTCACTACGCCATAGATTGCTTTAAGTAACACCCAAACTGTGTTGCTATAGAACCGAAAAAATGTTGCTAAAGGCACAAAAAGGGCTAAGGAAACATCAGAGCTATGTTAACCCGTAACTAGTTAGTAAATGTATCTATATCATCACAACAACTATTATATTGCAACACAACATATCCTGTTACAATAGATATCAATAGCAATATATTTTGGTCGCTATAGTAACATACTAAGTGTGTTGCAATAGACCTTAGAATTTCTTTCAAAAATGTGTGCCCCATATGTGAGCCCCACATGTGAGCCCCCTAGATGGGCCCTATTCCAGTATACAATTGATATGGGACCCACATAAATAATTCTTAAAAATTCATATTAAATAATTTGTTTTTGTTGTTTTTTCCTTTTATTTTCATAAATATGATCATAAATAGTCAAATGTTTAAATTCAAAAATGAATTGAGATACTCCAAAATAATTAAATTAATAACTCAACTAAAATCAATAAATATGAACTCATGAATTATTACAATAAAATAAAACAAGTTTCGTAAAAATATATATTCTGGTATCAACAAGTTCTATTGTATCACAGAGTGTTGCTAGAGATGGAGTCGTCTCCCTGCTCCTAGGCCGCTTTTGTTATCACATCCCTTCCGTCTCTTATCTTTGCTTTTGTGATCACGCTTTGGCTAATCATGTATCATAAACTAATATGTATAACTCTCCCCTTGCCTAATCGGACACTGCGTGATAAATTCAGGTCCATCTGCCCACGCTGTCCTCATTTGACGAACCCCACGCTGTCCTCATTTGACGAACCCCGTGCCTGTAATGTGCAAAAGTATGCGTTAACAATTAGATGTTACATTAAACTTAGGCTAACACTTCCCAGGCTAGCGTAACACTACCAAAAAAATCACAAGCTTGTCGTACCATGAGTCCACATGAGTACATGACGAAAATACCAAACTCATTAAAAAACTGAAGAAGTACACTGGAAGGAAGACAAGCAACTAACATAAAACATCTTTAAAGTTACACTAAGGGTGTGTTTGGTATTGCTGTTGCAGACAGCAACAGCAGCTTTTCGCTGAAAAGCGGTTAAAAAACTGTTTGGTAAAATTTAAAAGCTGCTTTTCTGAAAAGTGCTTTTGGCTTAAAAGCTGCTGTTAGAGAAAGCAAGTCCCCCCATGCTTTTAGATAAAGCTGATTTTCAGTTGTTGCGGGAAGCAGATGCTGATTTCACCATCAAACCTTACCAAAAGCATCATTATTTTTAATTTTTTGCATCAAAACATATACGAATCAAAAAAATTACCAAACAGTCATCTGATTTTTACAACAGCACTTTTTCCAGCAGCACTTTTTCTAACAGCACAGCAATTTTTAACAGCAATCTCAAACAGAGCCTAAATTAGTTGTTACATTGAGCCTTCCTGTTTATATACAGATGCTAAAATCCAACCAAGGTCAAAGATTTACCTATAAAGTGCAGAGATGGGCAACTAATTGCGTTGGAGAATTCCTTGGCTTGTAACCCAGGGACTGCAGCTGATAAAAACGATCCCTAAAAAATCAAGAATTAAATATAGAGTTGACATTTGACAATTTACGGTATATCCTATTGTGATTTTAAATTAAAGCCACAAGTTGGTTTTAAATCCATTCAAATTCACAGAGTCCTGTTTTACAGGAGTTGTACCTGGACCTGCTATTGCTACGGCTATGACTTGGGCTCTTGCTCTTTCTTGGGATTTTACTAACATGTTTCTGCCGCTGAAAATGACAAGATTAAAACATGAAAATGGAAGACTCCAAAGGTTATATATAATTCTAAATCATTTGCAACAACGATTAATAATTTTTGATGAATATGCTGTAACATAAAGATTTTACCAATTAAAACTGTTCCAAATATCCATCTAACAAGCCAGTATCAAACAAGTTAGTTGGGGTATATACAAGAAAGCCTCATACAAATATAAAAATACAATTAATTAACCTAAAAAGAACCGAATTACAAGTGGTACTGGAGACCTGGATCTTGACTGAGATCGGCAAAAGTTCCAGAAATAACTCATTTTAATATCCAAATGTTCCTTTTAACAGAGATCCAAGAGCCTTGATGCGACTTCCACGTGAGAGTTACAATATAAAGAGAAAAAACCAGAAATATTATAGCATCACTAGCACAAACAAGCTTCATCTCAGATAACCCTAATTCCCCCTTGCTCAGTCTCCTGAACAACAATCCACATCAAGGCAGAATGTAAAAGAAATTTATGAAAATAAAATGAGAACAAAACTAAAGGCCGGGAATTTGAAACAGAAACAGACTAGAAAGAAATAAATAACATGTTAACTCGTAACTGCATACCTTGTGCCTGGGAGCATGACATTTTCAGAGCTTATATCTGTATACATATCCCCATTCGCACAGGCTGATCAAACCCTGTTTGATAGAATGAAATATTTAACAGACATGAAGCAAATCAGTTAATAGAAGCACTAGACAGGGGCTTCCTCCCTCACATATGATCATTGTCGTACACCAAGTCGAACCTGAAGCAAATAGTTAGAGCATCGGATACTACATGCTAATCACATACATGACGATTTACAATAGATGCAGAGCGTATATAAGAACTATTTGAAGAAATAAGCAAATTCCTAGTTGAGGATTCCTACCATTTTTATTGCCTCCATAAATATAACACGAATTTTTTAAGAATACTAGCATGGCCGTTTAATTTCCTTCTCCATGCTTGTTTTGGTGGGGAAACACTATCACAATCAAGCTGTAAAAAACAGAAACATAGCCAATACTATGAGTAAAGAAGGGAACCTAAACCAAAAGAGCTACTTAGCTGACCAAATTAATAGATGTACATTGATCAAAGAGGTAACATAAAATGCAATGTAATAAAATGGATTGGACTCCTTCAACTAAAGTAATGCTTCTAATTTGTGCTGGCATGAGCCTACTTTTCCTTTTTAAATTAATCTCATACATCACTAAATTTTCATCAGAACGAACTTAGGTGTTATAGAACAACCATAGTCAAGTTACATGATTCATACCATAATACCAAACTGAACAAGACCCCCATATTCAGTATCCACATGAATACCGAGTCAATTAACTATTAGAATCTCAAAATTAAACATGAATACAAGTAAATTAAAAATACACCAGCCAACAGATGCAAATACTCCGTAAAGCAGCAACATCCTTTCTAAAACCCTCGCTTGGTTCTACGCCAGTATCTCCGCTTGGCATTGTACCTGTACACCAAACATCATAAATAAACAAATTACATACAACAATTAAATTACAATAACATTTAGACTTTTCCTGGGCACCTTTTTCTTAACAGTCTCCAAACTTTCTGCAGAAGTACTGGGAGCAGGGGATAGTCTGGCGGTTTCTGTTACACATCTATCTTGTAACAGCCTATCATTCACCAATTCTTCCATGTAAGCTAGCTTATCTACTGCACCACAAACCCAATATTCAAATATATGGACCTGCCATTATTAATGATAAGAGATGATAAATTCCCTATAAAATTAAGAAATTATTTAACAGTAGTTTATAAAAGAGTCAACTGAGACTCTTCCTCGCTGCTTAGTGCTCAATGTGCTTGTCCCTTAACAATATCAGAATAAAAGGAAGGTATTGAAAAGCCAGAAGTTTATAGAACTGTATGTGTACTTGTGCAAGCTCTTGTTGAAGCTCTGCAAGTTCCTTTTTAACAAGAGATTATAAATTTAATGGAAAGCATTACTACCACAGCCATTTCCAAGAATTCAAAAACCAAAATTTTAACTGAAATAAGCACAATTGATGTGTTAAACAAACTCATACACTGACCAAATAGTTTAAAAACAAGCAGATCCTTAAGAATTAGTATATCATCGTAGATGTATGTCTAACACGTCAACACCAAATATGTTTTGTAAAACTAGTAAAGTCTTACATCCTTAATGTGATAGAGAAATAGATTGAGAGGGAGACAGAGAGATAGAGTGAGAGAGGAGGGAGGAGAAAGAGAGGCGAGAGAGAAGGGAGAGGGAGTGAGAGAGAGAAAGAGAGAGAGAGCCGAGGAGAGAGATAGAGAAAAAAATCACATAGTATACAAACACTATACACACAACATCAACAAAGCATCGTTTACACACATAAAGTTTAAATAAAAGAGGGAAAAGAGCTTATACCTCATAATCGAACACAAACATACGTTGTAATTGGTACGTAGCTTGAACCCAAATCTTTTCCGAACCCTAATCGAATCCTAATTGAAATCCTTGAAATTTGTCGCTCCAACCGTTAAAATCCTTGAATCTGTTACTCGATTTTGTTGCTTGAGACCAACCCGATCCCTTACTCAATGAACTAATTGCTTTCCCCCAATTTAAAAGATAAATGAGAGAGAGAGAAAGCCAGGGAGAGTACAGTAGACGGTAATTTACCCAAATTGATTTCCCCTTGTTTTTTATTTGATATTTTCACTTCCCGCTTGCTGAAAACTTACCGGGTCAAATTTTAATGTTCAACCCAACTATTTCAGCAGCCTGGCCATTGCCAATTTATTTATATTTTTAATTTTATAAATTTTATTAAATTACACACATCCTATTCATTAAAATTAATTGATTACTTTAATTTATTTATAAAATTTTAAAACTATTACAAGATGTTATGTTCTATACTCAATTTATTTAGTGATTTTAATTAAAAATAATTCATATACTAATTAAGTAAAATTTATTAATCTTATATTCAAACAAAATGTAATATTATTTATAAATAAATTATTTGATATAATATTACTTTCTAAGACAAATTAATGAATTATTTTTTAAAATAAAAAAATTTAAAAAAAATATTTTTTTGGTTTAAATTTAAATTTTTTTTATTCATAGTTTATAGCAACATGTTCTTTTTATAGTTATTTTTCTTAACACCTTAGTGGGCTAAGGCAACATAGATTTTTAGTTTTGGTAACATGTCTTGTGCAGGTGTTGTGATAGAGTGAAAATTTCACATCTATAATAACATCATCTATGATAACACCCTTACTCAAATGTAAGGTTAGGTCATCTATGGCGTAGTGTCTTTACCAATTTCTTCATCTTATCCATTATGACATAACCAACTTCCTGAATCTTCGATCTCACCTTTGAGCTGCCTACTGTGACCTATCTATAGTTATCCTCAGGTAATATTGAAAAAATAAGTAATAACAAAACAAGAGTGCCAAAAATGCCCAACAAGTATCATAATTGATTTGCAGTATCATTATCAAGAGAACTCCCGGAGATCATTTTTAAATGATTTTATAACCATCCTCATTTATTTAAATAATTGAGCGAATAAAACATCGGCTCTTATTAGCCTTTACTCATAGATCAAAATTCAACGAACAATTTACTGATTCATTTCCTGAATCAATTATTTGTTCGATTTTGTAATTATGAAACTTTCAAAGAAAGAATGTCGTTAATGGCGATCAACAATAAATTAGACGGGATACTAGAACCAATATATGTACTATACTCTGCTGATTAGTCGGAATACAGTAATGATCTATGCCCATCCGCATAGACCCACCATTATATCGGGTACCCATACTATTTTGGCCTAATAAATCATAGGGTCCAGTCCATCCCTGGGCCTTTTTGTAACCATCTAGTATGTAGAGTATTTTGATTATAAACCATTTAGGTTAAAACATCATGATTGAGGGTTCGAAAATAACCCGGAATAATAGGTATTTGCTCAAGAGATCAATCAATGATAATGAATGTTAGATATATTTGATAATGTCATGGCTAATATGTTTTATGTTTAGATTTCAGATCTTATTTGAACAGAACAAATCAGTACTTAACTGATCAGTACTTATACTGGAAGTCAGAACTTAAGGGATATCAGTACTTATGTTATCAGGAGATAGATATCAGAACTTAAGTGCTGAAGGACGATCAGATAAGGACAGTAGCTGATTAAAGTTAAGAAGATCAAGATAAACATAAGAAGAGATATGCATGAAGAAGGAATTCCGTGAAGAATGGAATACTTGGAATAGAAGATATCTGATTGATATATTTTAGGAAGCAGAATTATATTCCATATCAATTAGCGATTATCTTGTAACTGTGTAGTATATAAACACAGACATAGGGTTTACACTATAAGTGTTATCATTATCGAGAATATTATTTATTATAACCCTAGCAGCTCTCGTGATATTTTGTTCATCACTGAGAGATAACAGTTCCAGATTGTAACAGAGTTTATTGTTTAAATAAAGTTTGTTTTCTGTTACATAAGTTCTTGAAGTTTGATTTGATTGTAATAAACACTGTATTCACCCCCTCTACAGTGAAAGTGTGACCTAACAAGTGGTATCAGAGCTATCTGTTAACACACATACAGTTAAAGATCCAAACACAATCATGTCTGACACAGAAACTCCAACTAAGCCTACCAAAACTGAGGAATCATCAAAGACATCAACTCAGAGTCGATATGAGACTATCAGAGTTCCCATATTGAGACCATCTGAATATCCCATATGGAAGGTAAGGATGACCATGTTTCTGGAAGCAACAGATCCAGAATACCTTGATAGAATCAAGGAAGGGCCTCACAAACCTACCAAGCTCGCTGTTGTAGTTGCAGGTGAAGCAGCAATGACCGTACCAAAGGAAAATAATGATTACACTGCTGAAGATATAGCATCTATTGCTAAGGATGCCAAGGTACGTCACTTATTGCATAGTGCCATTGATAATGTAATGTCAAACAGGGTAATCAACTGCAAGACTGCTAAGGAGATATGGGATGCACTGGAGACAAGGTGTCAAGGAACTGAAACAGTTAAGAAGAACAGGAAGACAATACTCACTCAAGAGTATGAACACTTTGACTCTAGGACTAATGAGTCATTGACTGATGTATATGATAGATTTGTCAAACTCTTGAATGACTTGTCATTAGTAAATAAGGAGTATGATCTTGAAGATACAAACCTCAAATTCCCGTTAGCTCTTCCTGAATGTTGGGATTTGAAGGCAACAACAATAAGAGACAACTACAATCTTGATGAAACAACTCTTGATGAAATCTATGGAATGCTCAAGACTCATGAACTTGAGATGGAACAAAGAAGCAAGAGGAAAGGAGGAAAGTCAAGGACAGTTGCTCTCAAGGTTGAAGAGGAATCCCCCAAACCACCTTCCTCAAAGAAAGATAAGGGTAAAGCTCTTATCATAAAATCTGATACTGAGTCATCAAGTTCTGAGAGTGATGATGACTCAGATTCTGAAAGCTTGCCTGAAACTGATGTTGATGAGGAGATGATGAAGCTGTGTGCTCTTATGGTGAAAGGAATCACAAAGATTGCATACAGGAAGTTCAGGAAGGGAAAGAAGTTTTCCAGGAAAGGCATAAGTTCTGATAAGAAGAATTTCAGAAGATCTGAAGGAAGAGGAGGAAAGTCTGACAGAGGAGATTACGCTAATGTTAAATGTTATAATTGTGGTGAGAAAGGCCACATATCTCCTGATTGCAAAAAGACCAAGAATGACAAAGGCAAAGCTCTTGTCACAAAGCAGAAAAGCTGGACAGACACCTCAGACTCTGAAAGTGAGGAGAACTATGCATTGATGGCAAATGCTGATAAATCAAGTTCTGAGAGCAGTTCTGAAGCTGCTGAAACAAAGGTACCTCAGACTACTTATGCTTTTCATACTGATGATATTAATGAGTTGAGAAGATATCTTAAAACCATGTTTGTTAGTTATAGAGATCAAACTTTAACATGTGAAAGATTAACTTCTGAAAATCTTGCTTTTAGGAAAAGAAATGATTTCTTAGAAAAAGAGTTAGTCATGTTTCATCAAACTCAGCAGGATAGAGATGATGCTTTTTATGTTAGGGATGAAGTGCTAAAAATGAATGAATCTCTAAAAACTGAGTTAGAAAAGGAGAGAGAGATTATCAGAACTTGGACTAACTCTGGCAAAACAACTCAAAATTTGCTAAGCAGTGGAAACTGGAAAGAGGGCTTAGGCTATGGAGAAAATAAAAAAGGAACTGTAGAAATTAAGCCTGTTGATAAGCAAAAGCCGAAGTTAAAACCTGTTAAGTTTGTAACTGAAAAATCCGAAAATGAGAAATCCGAAGTTAAAAAGGAATTAGCTTCTGACAAACTAAAACAGGAAAAGACAGCTGAAGTTAACATAGGCTTAATGACAAAGAAGCAGCTTAAGCATAAGCTGAAAGATGTTAAGAATGCAAACAAGGTAAAATCACCTAGGAAAAACAGGAATGGAAAGGAAGGTGTGAATAAAAGCAATAACTATAAATCTGTTCCTGATGCTCCTAGGAAAGCATGTCATAACTGTGGAAGTTCTAACCATCTGGCTTCTTTTTGCAGGAAGAATAAGAATATTAACTCCTTATCTACAAAGTCAGGAGTTAAGAGTCAGTCTGTTAGATACAAACCACAAAATCCTTGTTTTCATTGTGGTAGTTTATGGCATTCCATTTATACTTGTAAGGAATATCATAGTTTGTACTATGATTATTATCAAATAAAACCTTCTTTAAAGAAAGTTTCTGTTGTTCCTTCTAGTATAAGTTCTGATAAGAAAACTGTTAACATAAAATCTGATGTTAAATCCGCTGCAAATGTTAACAAACCTAAAAAGGCCAAAGGATCCAAGCAAGTCTGGGTCCTTAAAACTAATAATTAGTGGTCTTTTTGATTGCAGGGCAACAGGAAAAATATTTTAGTTCTGGACAGTGGATGTTCAGGACATATGACTGGAAATAAGGCCCTGCTATCAGACTTTGTGGAGAAAGCTGGCCCAAGTGTTTCTTATGGAGATGGCAACATTGGAAAAACTTTGGGATATGGCAATATCAATCTTGGGAATGTCATTATTAAAGATGTAGCTCTGGTCTCAGGACTTAAACACAACTTACTGAGTATAAGTCAAATCTGTGACAGAGGTTATCATGTTGATTTCTTTGCAGAACATTGTGAAATAGTTAGTAAATCTAAAGGAAAAATTGTTCTGAAGGGATTCAGGCGTGGTAACATTTATGAAGCTAAGCTTTCAACAAGTTCTGATGGTTCTGCAATCTGTTTAGTGAGTAGAGCCTCAACTGAAGAAAGCTGGAATTGGCACAAGAAACTCTCTCATTTAAACTTCAACAAGATAAATGAACTGATCAAGAAAGATCTTGTGAGAGGACTGCCAAAATCAGTATTTGTTCCTGATGGTCTTTGTGACTCATGTCAGAAGGCTAAACAAAGAAAATCTTCGTTCAAGAGCAAAACTGAATCATCAATTCTTGAGCCTTATTATCTACTTCATGTTGATCTATTTGGTCCAGTGAATGTCATGTCTATTGCAAAGAAGAAATATGCGTTGGTCATAGTAGATGAGTTCACCAGATACACATGGGTGTATTTCTTGCACACAAAAAGTGAAACTGCATCTATCCTGATTGATCATGTCAAACATCTGGATAAATTGATCAAAGATTCTGTGAAAATTTTGAGGAGTGATAATGGCACTGAATTCAAGAATTTGATAATGGAAGAGTTCTGCAAAAATCATGGAATAAAGCAGGAATTTTCTGCTCCTGGAACTCCACAGCAAAATGGAGTTGTTGAAAGGAAGAATAGAACTCTAATTGAAGCTGCACGAACAATGCTTGAAGAAGCAAAGCTTCCAACCTATTTCTGGGCTGAAGCTGTGCAGACTGCTTGTTTTACTCAAAATGCAACACTCATTAACAAGCATGGAAAAACACCATATGAGATGGTGAAGAACAAAAAGCCAAATCTCAAATACTTTCATGTATTTGGATGTAAGTGTTTTGTTCTCAAGACTCATCCTGAACAGCTATCCAAGTTTGATCTAAAAGCTGATGAGGGAATCTTTGTAGGATATCCACTTTCTACAAAAGCCTTCAGAGTCTATAATTTGAGAACAAAAGTGGTCATGGAATCTATCAATGTCTCTTTTGATGACAAGAAGATCACTGGACTTGAAGATTGCATTGATCATGATAAGCTGAGATTTGAAAATGAAGATTCATATTCTGATACCTCAAGTCCTGACAGTCTAAGTCCTGATACTGTAAATTCTGATGGATTAAACTCTGATGTTATTGAAACTGTGGTGACTACGTCAAAGGAAGATGCACCAATGCAGGGGGAGCATACTCAAGATATTATCACATCTCAAGAAGCATCAGAACATACATCTGGCTCTTCAAATTCTGATTCGTCAAGTTCTGATAAGCCAAGTACTGACAGTGCTGAAAATCTAAATACTGAAGGATCCAACTCAGAGAGCATAGTTTCAGGGGGAGCATCAGAAAATGAAACCGAAGACAGCATGAATCATGGGGGAGCATCCAGTTCTAGAGAAAATCTTCCATCTGCAAGGAAGTGGACAAAATCACATACACCTGATTTAATAATTGGAAATCCTGAGGCAGGTGTCAGAACTAGAACAGAAAGAGTTGAATGAATTTGAAAGAAACAAAGTCTGGACCTTAGTGCCAAGACCCAAGAATAGATCGGTTGTTGGTACAAAGTGGGTATTCAGAAACAAAACTGACAGTGATGGCATAATTGTAAGGAACAAGGCAAGGCTGGTTGCAAAAGGATATTCTCAACAGGAGGGAATTGACTATGATGAAACATTTGCTCCAGTTGCTAGGTTAGAAGCCATAAGGATATTCATGGCTTATGCTGCTCACAAAAAGTTTACTGTCTTTCAAATGGATGTGAAAAGTGCTTTTCTCAATGGAGAATTGGAAGAGGAAGTATATGTTGAACAACCTCCAGGCTTTGTAGATTCCAAACATCCAGATTATGTCTACAGGCTTGATAAAGCACTTTATGGACTTAAGCAAGCTCCTAGAGCATGGTATGAGACTTTAGCTCAGTTTCTTCTGGAAAGTGGATTCAACAGAGGAACTATTGACAAAACATTGTTCTATCTCAACCATGGCAAGGACTTACTTTTGATCCAGATTTATGTTGATGATATTATTTTTGGGTCTCCAAATGATAAACTTTGCAAAAAGTTTGCCAACCTAATGCAGTCAAGATATCAGATGAGTATGATGGGAGAACTTAGTTATTTTCTGGGCCTTCAAGTCAAGCAGAGTGAAGAAGGAACTTTTATTTGTCAATCTAAGTACACCAGAAACTTGCTGAAAAAATTTGGAATGCAAGACTGTTCAAGTGCATCCACTCCCATGGCCACTGCAACAAAACTGGATAAGGATACTGGTAATTCAGTAGATATTACTGATTACAGAGGTATGATTGGCTCACTTCTCTATCTAACTGCTAGTAGACCAGATATCATGTTTGCTACCTGTCTTTGTGCAAGATTTCAAGCAGATCCAAGAGAACCTCACTTAACAGCTGTAAAAAGAATCTTTAAGTATCTTAAAGGAACAGCTGATCTAGGATTATGGTATCCTAGAGAATCAGATTTTAAATTAATAGGTTACTCAGATGCAGATTTTGCAGGTTGCAAAATTGACAGGAAAAGCACAAGTGGTAGCTGCCAATTTCTTGGAGGCAGGTTGGTTTCTTGGTATAGCAAGAAACAAAAGTCAATTTCCACATCAACTGCAGAAGCAGAGTATATTGCTGCAGGAAGCTGCTGTGCACAGATTCTCTGGATGAAGAATCAGTTACTAGATTATGGGTTAACGTATTTCAAAATCCCTATTTACTGTGATAATCAAAGTGCTATTGCTATGACAGGTAATCCAGTTCAACACTCTATGACAAAGCACATCAGCATCAGGTACCATTTCATCAGGGAACATGTGGATGAAGGTACAGTGGAATTGCATTTTGTTCCCACAGATCAACAAGTAGCAGATATCTTCACAAAACCACTGTGTGAAGCTACCTTTTCAAAATTGGTAAATGAACTTGGAATGATTTCAGGTTCTTTCTCTAAATCTGCTTAAACTTGTTCTATGTTATCAGACTTTATGATCAGTATTTACAGAATTAATCTCTTTGTATATTCTGTGCATTAATTGATAAATGTCTTTAAGTACTGACTGTTGTCTGATATATGTTTCTAAACTCTGATAAGTGATATGTCTGTTTCAGTAACTATTCAATCCTATGAGGATAACTGTGCTAGATACTGACCTACTAGTCTTCAATAAACAAATGATCCCATGAAAGAAGTAATTATTTCTGTGGAAATCTTATGACACAAGCAAATTCTGATAACTGAGCTTAGTTAAGTTTACTTTGTATATCTTATTACTAAGTCACAAATTAGAATAATGCTACTCATCTGTTTAAGTTCTGATTCTAGTAAAACTGCTGAATGTACTAAGTGCTGATAAACCTCACTTATCAAAAGAAGAAGAACAATAATCAAAGAATAATATCAGGTACTCCTTTGAGATCTAGAGTAAAAATGTGAAAGGGACGACCCAAGTGCATTGCTGGTATTAAGTAAATATGCATTAGAAAAGCAAAATATTTTCTTGGTGACTTTTCACACTCTATGATTACTGGAGAAATACTCTGATAATAGCATAAATTCTGATAAACAGTCGTGACTCACTTACACTGAGAAGCCTCTGTAAAATAGAATTTCAAAAGATGCATAAAATTAGCACAAAAACAGTAGAGGTGAACTCATGCATGAACTCATTTATCAGTAGGTTTCAGGATAATGGCAGCTCTTTAGCAAAATTTTAATTATGACTTATTTCTAAGATGTACTGAAGTAGATCAGACTTTACTCTTTGTCTGTTATTTAGCTTAATGCACACACACATCACTCCATATGAATGATGAAATTTCTGTGGTGGTCTATGTTATTTTAGATCAACAGTCATTGTGTCACTTTTGCACAAATTCTGAGGACAAGTTCTAGTTACACGTTCTGATGATTAAGTTCTGACGTTCATAACTAAGAACTTGTATGAGTATTTACTAAGATAGATATTCCTTGTTCGAGTTAAGACATTATGTTCTGATGACTATTAAGTTCTGGTATAGGTCTAAGTTCTGATTTCTCAGTCTAACCCTTTACTTGACTTATCTGTGAGTAAAATTTGGTAACAGTCTCAGATTAATTTCGAAATGTTGAAGTGGAAGATTAATAGTCTATGGTTAAAACATAATGGCACTCGTCCTTGAACAGTTCACTCTTGTTACATGTGTACATTCCTTTTCCAATGACTGTTATTCTTTTTCAAAGTCTAGGGTGACGAGGTAGAATTAATTCTACCTGTCTGCATTCAATATCTTTGTGTCTCTTGGCATTCTCATGCCTATATATGCAACCACTTCACATTAGTCTTCTCATCACACTTGTATCACAAATTCAGTCTTGTTTTTCATTTACTATCACAAATGGCTGAATTTGGCTGGTTCTACAATTACGGTGATGAGACTGTGCATGTCTTTTTGAATGGAATTTCAACTCCCTACCCTATCACCAACATCCCTCACAATCTCTGGATTCAATTTCCAGAGGTTATCAAACGTGATCTGGTGGCCGTTCGAAGAGACCTTCACCTTCGTCGTATCCGTCAGCAAGAGCGAATCATTCGACTCGCTATCTTGTTTGTCGAAGATAGGAAGAGGAGGATGACTTAATCTCATCTTCTTCCTGTTCTTCTTCATCCTCAGCTTTGTCAGGCTTCTTAGCTAGGACTAAAGCTGTTGACGTTAGGATTAGAAGCTTAGGGAAAATCTTGTATTGATGTAATTTCTATTTCATATATGTATTGACTTGATATATTAATGAAAACTGTTTTTACTTCAAGATTTTGTCTCTGAGTTATTTTATCTGTGTTGTTAAATCCTGCTTGATATTCTGATGACCATTTAAATTTTGTCTTTATTTAAGTTCTGATTCTTTGTCAGCACTTATTCATCGAAATTATCTCGGTCATTTTTAACATGATTCATTTTCAGAATATTAATGTTGCAGTGAAAAACAATTCAATCAGTGCTAACGGTTTCAATTTTGAATTAAACCTGTGTCTCTTGATAACTGAAATGGTTTTTCCTTGAATCAAGGCAACTGGATAAGTAATCATTCCTGTTTTCTCGAGCCCAGTAACTATCCGTTATTACTGCATGTCTGACAGGTGTCCAACGGTAACATTTTTCTTCGAGTATAAGAACAACAGAGAGAAGATTTCTTTAATCTTTTACTTTCTTTATACTTTATCTCTCTTCTTACTTTTACTCTCTTTCTCATTCTTTCTCACGTTGGTTTTTCATACAGACATTATCTCACACACCTAACAGGCATACTTGAATTTCAATATTTTTTCACATGGCACCAAAGGATTTAATCATTGATGGAGCAAAGTTTGTTCCAAACAACTATGCTGCAATTCTTGATCATGCTGAAGCTCCATCTGAATTGCATTTTGTGCAAGATCTTCTTGCACATAGTGAGGTTGGGTACGCCTTAACTCAGCCTGAATTATTTTCAAGTCAACAAGTTCTGCGGTTCTGGAGGACTGGAGTTTATGATGATGGTGGTAAACGAGGAACTCCCAGTATTATCTTCCAAGTGGGTGACTCATCCTATGTAGTCACTTCTGGTACAGTACGAAGAGCATTACATCTTCCAGAAGATTGTACCTTCTCTATACCAGAGGAATCAGAACTTCGGGGGTTAATGACTGATTTGGGATATGAAAAGAGTCTGACGAAACTTGGACAGTTGAAACGGGCTAATATCAGAAGAGAATGGAGTTTCTTCTTCGATTGCATCACCAAGGCTTTTGGCAACAAGTGTTCAAATTTTGATGCCATCCCAATTCTGAGTCAGCACATCGGGTATGCTATTATCCATCAAACTCATTTTGATTTTGCAACTGGAATAATTGGTTTTATTGGGGATAGGATGACAGAGGATCGAGATGTTGTTTATTTTGCTAGATTCTGTCAACTTATTTATACGTATTGTACTGCTGAACCCCAGTTAGTCAGCACTCAAACCCCACCTTTTAAGGTTGCAAAAAGGTACTTTAACGACCTGATAAATGCTGACACAAAGAAATCAATGGTGAGACAATTACAGATTCCTCAGTCTGTGAAACAGATTCTGGTAAATGCTGATCCTGCTACTTACAAATCTGTTTACTCAAATGTTCAACCAACTCACCATAACCAAAATCCATCAACCTCAGTCCCTACCTCTCATTCTACTCAACCTACCCTCAGAACTTATCTCAAATCCTATCTCTCCACTTCACAGACTGCTCAACCTTCTTCTTCAGCACCTACTGTGAAGCCTACATCCTCTAAGCCAAAGAGAACAAAGACTGTTCCTCAAACATCTCAGAAGAAGAGGAGGATTACTTTGAGAGATGAATCAGATTCTGAGGATCAGATTCCCTCTTCAGAACCTATGATAGATGAAGCTGAGAAGGCAACTTCTCAGAAGGATTCTGCAATTGGGGGTTCTAGGCTTCTCAAGAGGCTTAGACGTATGACGGTTCCTACAACTCCCAAGGAATCCAAATCAACAAGGAAGTACAAGAAACAGAGGGCACAGAGGCCAGTTTCAGATGATGAGGAGGAAGCAGCTAAGGAAGGGGATCAGGAATCTCTGATCTCACAAGACAAGGAATTTGCTCCAGTCACTTTTTCTCCATCAACTCCATCTCAGGAACCTGTATCTGACAAGGCTAATTCACCTTCTATATCTCTTGTTGATCCAGGCACAAGTGCTGAAATTGATATTCAGAACTTGGTTGTGCCTGAAATACTTTTCATAGAAGCTCCAACAACAAATAATCCTTCCACAACACCTGTTACTGATGCTGTTCAAACTCCTGAGTTATCACTAACACCTTCTCTGCATCAAGATGATGATCAGATTTTAGGTGAGCATCAGGATATGGCTGTTGATCAGAACTTAGTATCAGATCAGCAATTAGAGGATGTTGAAGCCTCCATTGCTACTCATACAGTTGTCTTATCAGAAGATACTGATTCTTTAAGTTCTGATGCTGCAAATGTTGGAGATACTGGTGAAGCTGCTACAACTGTAGATGCTGATGAAGCAGGTCCTTCAGGACATACTCCTCCACTGACTCTTCCTAAGTCTGAACTGCTAAAGGAGTTTGTTATCAGGGATGCACCAGTACCTTGGAGTGAAACTCCTGCAGGTCAGGAGTGGACTAAGGAATGGAACTCAGTTTCATGTGTTCCAAATGCTTTACATCTTGCTGAGCACTTGACTAAAGCTGATGACATGTTACATTCTGATGATTTTAAAACCCAGCTTAGAGTCACTGCATTGAGTACTAAACATCTACAAGGTCTTCATTTCAACACTCATGCAGAGCTACACAAGATTCAGGAGAACTTTATTAAACAGGAACAAGTTTGGAAACTTGATAAGAAAAAGTTCTTCCAACCTACCATTGACAGGGTTGCTTATATTGAGAAAACTCAAGAGAAGCAACAAGCTCAGATTGATCAAATTCTGACAAATCAAGCTTCTCAGCAATCGCAACTTACTGAAATCCAGACCTCAGTGGAACTACTTATCTCTCTTTTATTACCTGCTGATGCCAAAAAGGGGGAGAAGGTAATTAAGTCCAAATGCAAAACCAACAAGTCACTGCAAGGAAAGGATGATGGAAAAGATGACCAAGGAAACTCTGGAATGGGTGGTGGTCATAGTCAAGGTAGAAGGTTTACATCAAGACAAGCTAGTCACAGAACAAGTTCTGATACTGGGAAAAGAATAAGTTCTGCTGCTGGTAAAAGGATAAGTTTTGATGAACTTCTAGATCTTGATGAGGAAATGTCAAGACAGTTATTTCTTCAAGAAAATCCAGGGATGGACTTGGAAAGTTTAAAGGAAGAAGAAGCCAGACTTAAATCAGAGAAAGTCACATCTAAATCTGAAGCTTCTGGTAAAAAGTTACTCCCAAAACCTAAAGGCATTGTGATCAAAGAAAGGATACATACTGAAGAAACTTTGGCTAGATCACAACCACAGATAGATCCAAGATCCAAGGGTAAAGAAAAGGTTGGTGAACCTATCAAGCCTTATGTACCTCCTGAGGAAGAAGAAATTACTGATGGAAAAGATAATCTTGCTCTGACTTCAAGAAAAGTTCTTAAAATAACCTCTGACATGGCTCAAGTTGTTCAGAGTCAAGAAATTGTAAGTTCTGATATTCAGAAGAAGCAAGTAACCTCTGACAGTGCTCAAGTTAACTTGATATCAGAAAATAAATCTAAAACACTCCTACCAGGATTCACTAAAGCAAAACAGACTCAATCTTTGAAGACTACTTCAAGTGGTTTTGAAGCAAGAGTAGTTACTGGAAAGGAAGCTAGAGATAAAACTGGATTGGGAAGTGCTGATGAAAGAAGAGTACACAACACTACCGATGATCCAACTTCCTTGAGTGAACCAGGTATTGGAGCAACTCCTGAGAGATTGAATCAACTAGAATCTGTACAGATGGTTTACCATACCTTCTTAAAAGAATACATCATGTTGTATTTCATGACAGATGGTAGGGTTTATCATATAAGACAAAATGCCATTCCATTGAAGTATTTTGAAGAATTGGAGCATGTATTATTCTTACTTCAAGTGGATGACAGAATAACAGAGACTGCTGCAAACTACTTAAAGGAACAGATTCAGAGACAGAAAAGACTTTATTCTGTTAAGTCTGACAGCAGATATGTTCCAAAGTACAGAAATCACAATGGTGATATTGTTGATATGAAGCCTAATACTGCACAGATCAGAACATATCTTGGTATTAAGGGGCTTGAATTCAATCTAGAGTCTAATAAAGCTTATGTCATAAGACTAGATCGGGAGTTGAGAAAAGCAAAGATTAATGATCTCAGAGCTGCAATATTTCAAACTGGTGAAGATACTGCAGAGCTTAAAGATGTCAAATGGAGAATGATTGATGAACTCAGATATGCTGAGAAATGTTTGTTGAAGAATTATCTCAGAACAACTCCTGACATCAGAGAGATCAGAAAATGATGAAGCCAAGTCGAAGATCTACAACTGCTTAAATTCTGATATTTATACAGATTGAAGTTGTTATCAGAAGTTGAATTGGTAAAAACTTTAAGGACTGTAAGTTGTAGTTATCTTGTCTATTTCTCATGCATTTGTACTTAATGTTTTTGACATCATCAAATATCTGTTAAACTTGTATATTTTGTTAATTTACAAGTTGGGGGAGATTGTTAGATATATTTGATAATGTCATGGCTAATATGTTTTATGTTTAGATTTCAGATCTTATTTGAACAGAACAAATCAGTACTTAACTGATCAGTACTTATACTGGAAGTCAGAACTTAAGGGATATCAGTACTTATGTTATCAGGAGATAGATATCAGAACTTAAGTGCTGAAGGACGATCAGATAAGGACAGTAGCTGATTAAAGTTAAGAAGATCAAGATAAACATAAGAAGAGATATGCATGAAGAAGGAATTCCGTGAAGAATGGAATACTTGGAATAGAAGATATCTGATTGATATATTTTAGGAAGCAGAATTATATTCCATATCAATTAGCGATTATCTTGTAACTGTGTAGTATATAAACACAGACATAGGGTTTACACTATAAGTGTTATCATTATCGAGAATATTATTTATTATAACCCTAGCAGCTCTCGTGATATTTTGTTCATCACTGAGAGATAACAGTTCCAGATTGTAACAGAGTTTATTGTTTAAATAAAGTTTGTTTTCTGTTACATAAGTTCTTGAAGTTTGATTTGATTGTAATAAACACTGTATTCACCCCCTCTACAGTGAAAGTGTGACCTAACAATGAAAAAACAATAATAAAGGATACTTGAATAAATAAGATTCATTGCAGCAAAATATAAAATATTTAACTATTCTGAATTTAGAATATGGAAGAAACACTTGCCTCGAGTGATCAAACCTCTGAGTTCCCTTGTGTTATCTAAAATTTCTATCTGGTGCCTCCCAATGAGTCTTGTTTGGACAGCTTGTATACCTAGCTAACTCAGACACATAATAAGAAATATCTGGTTTAGTCACATTAGCAAGATATTGCAAACTCCCAATAATATGAGAATACCTTAACTGAGAAACAGAAACTCCTGAACTATTCTTGACTATGGCAACTTTTGAATCATATGGTGTACTAGCAATTCTATAATTTGAATAACTGTACTTCTTAAGTATAGATTTCTCTCTATAATGAGATTGTGACAATATTATTCCATCAGTTGACTGGGTCAACTTGATCTCAAGAATCACACTAGCCTCACCCATATCCTTCATTTTCAAAGTGCCTCTTCAAGAAACTCTTTGTCTCATTAATAATCTCAATATTGGTTCCAAACAATAAAATATCATCTACATACAAGCACACAATTACACGATCATTATAGTATACACACTTGTCACTTTCATTAACTAAAATCTTGAAGTCTAAAATAATTTCATCAAACTTTTTATGTCAGTCTATAAGTGCTTATATAAGGCCATAGATGGACTTGACTAGTCTACATACTTTCCTCTCATTACCAGAATCAACAAATCCCTAAGGCTGATCCATATAAATCTCTTCTTCGAGGTCACTATGAAGAAAAGATATCGTTACATCCATTTGATGGATGATAAAACCATGTAGGGAAGCCAATGCAATAAGCATTCTGATTGTTGTCATTCGGGCAACATGAGAGTATGTATCAAAATAGTCAATTCCTTCCCTTTTCCTAAAGCCCTTAACAACTAGCCTAGCCTTGTACTTATATATTAAACCATTAGGGTTTAGCTTCCTCTTGAAGATCCATTTACATCTAATTGTAGAACACCTATGAGGGAGATCAACTGACTCTCATGTTCCGTTAGAAACAATTGAGTCAATTTCACTTTTTACAGTGCCTTTCCAATGCCTCGACTCCGAAGAATCCATGGCTTGACGGAAAGTTAAAGGCTCATCCTCGAATGTAAGTGATAAAATAACTTCCAAAGTCCTTGACTACTTTGCACGTTTACTCCTTCTAGGTTCCTCTACTTCATTAGGAGTAGAGCTACTACCAAGATCCACCCCCACATTTGTTATCTTTTCTATATGATCAGGAATAAAACTCGATGTGTGAGTGGGATCATCCTCAAAATTACCCAAAGGTATACCAGTCTTTATAGGGAACACTTCCTCAAAAAAAGTTGCATCACGAAACTCAACTATCGTATTCACCACAACTCATCTATGTCAGATTTTAAAACTAAAAATCTCATAGAATCTGTGGTTTCAAGATAGCCCATAAAGATACAATCAACAGTTTTTGGACCTATTTTCTTTCGCTTGTGTTCAGGGACGAGCACCTTAGCAAGGCACCCCCACACACAAAGATAACTCAAACTTGTCTTACACTTTCTCCATAATTCATATGGTGTCTTGTCCATATGTTTCGGAGGGACTCTATTCAGAATATGGCAAGCTGTATTCAGAGCCTCTCCCCACATGTACTTAGGCAACCCATAATTAATCAGCATCCTGTTAATCATGTCTTTAAAAGTTCTTTTCTTTCGCTATGCCACCCCATTAGACTCAGGAGTGTATAATAGAGTAACCTCATGAATTATACCATTGCTTGCGCAAAATTCATTAAACAAGGTACTCGTATACTCACCGCCTCTATCAGACCTCAAACGTTCAAGTACTTTGCCAGTTTGTGTTTCAGCTTCATTTTTAAATATAATGAATTTATCTGGTGCTTCATCCTTATGTTTAAGAATATAAACATAACAATATCTACTATAATCATCTATAAAAGTAATGAAATATCTATTATGGTCTTTAGTCAACACACCACCAAATTCACATGTGTCCGAGTGAACTAAATCTAACAAGTATGAATCCCTAACAACATTATAAAAAGGTTTCCTTGTTTGTTTAGCAGTTACACACACTTGACACTTAGATTTCTTATCAATAGCATGCTTTGGAATCAACTCTAAATTCATCATATTCTTTAGAGTACCAAAATTTAAATGACCAAATCGTAAGTGCCACAAATCAGATGATTCAACAAAATTAACAGAAGGTGCAAAACTATAATTAATAAAATCACCCAAAACGTGTTCAACATTAATAAAAAACAACCAATCAGACAAGTAACCCTTGCCAAAAAAATATATCAGTGTGAGTAATCACTACTTTATTACATTTCAAATAAAGTTCAAAGCCATTCTTAACTAAATAACTTCCACATATTATATTTCTACGAATAGAGGGAACATGATGCACTCTAGTGAGAGATAGAATCCGCCCAAAAGTAAACTTCAAGTCCATATTTCCTATTTCATGCACTTGTGCAGCACTAGCATTCCCCATCGCCACTATCACTCCATGACTCTCTTGATAAGATACAAACAAACTAATATCATCACATGTTAGATATATTTGATAATGTCATGGCTAATATGTTTTATGTTTAGATTTCAGATCTTATTTGAACAGGACAAATCAGTACTTAACTAATCAGTACTTATACTGGACATCAGGACTTAAGAGATATCAGTACTTATGTCATCAGGAGATAAGCATCAGGAGATAGATATCAGAACTTAAGTGCTGAAGGACGATCAGATAAGGACAGCAGCTGATTAAAGTTAAGAAGATCAAGATAAACATAAGAAGAGATATGCATGAAGAAGGAATTCCATAAAGAATGGAATACTTGGAAGAAAAGATATCTGATTGATATATATTAGGAAGCAGAATTATATTTCATATCAATTAGCGATTATCTTGTAACTGTGTAATATATAAACACAGACATAGGGTTTACACTATAAGTGTTATCATAATCGAGAATATTATTAACTTAACCCTAGCAGCTATCGTGATATTTTGTTCATCACTGAGAGATAACAGTTCCAGATTGTAACAGAGTTTATTGTTTCAATAAAGTTTGTTTTCTGTTATTTAAGTTCTTGAAGTTCGATTTGATTGTAATAAACACTGTATTCACCCCCTCTACAGTGATAGTGTGACCTAACAATTGGTATCAGAGCTTTCTGTAAACACACATACAGTTAAAGATCCAAACACAATCATGTCTGACACAGAAACTCCAACTAAGCCTACCAAAACTGAGGAATCATCAAAGACATCAATTCAGAGTCGATATGAGACTATTAGAGTTCCCATATTGAGACCATCTGAATATCCCATATGGAAGGTAAGGATGACCATGTTTCTGGAAGCAACAGATCCAGAATATCTTGATAGAATCAAGGAAGGGCCTCACAAACCTACCAAGCTCGCTGTTGTAGTTGCAGGTGAAGCAGCAATGACTGTACCAAAGGAAAAGAGTGATTACACTGCTGAAGATATAACATCTATTGCTAAGGATGCTAAGGTACGACACTTACTGCATAGTGCCATTGATAATGTAATGTCAAACAGGGTAATAAACTGCAAGACTTCCAAGGAGATATGGGATGCACTGGAGACAAGGTGTCAAGGAACTGAAACAGTTAAGAAAAATAGGAAGACAATACTCACTCAAGAGTATGAACATTTTGACTCAAAATCTAATGAGTCATTGAATGATTTATATGATAGATTTGTCAAACTTTTGAATGATTTGTCATTGGTTGATAAAGAGTATGATCTTGAAGATACCAACCTAAAATTCCTGTTAGCTCTTCCTGAATGCTGGGATTTGAAGGCAACAACAATAAGAGACAACTACAATCTTGATGAAACAACTCTTGATGAAATCTATGGAATGCTCAAGACTCATGAACTTGAGATGGAACAAAGAAGCAAGAGGAAAGGAGGAAAGTCAAGGACAGTTGCTCTCAAGGCTGAAGAGGAATCCCCCAAAGCACCTTCCTCAAAGAAAGACAAGGGTAAAGCTCTTTTCATAAAGTCTGATACTGAGTCATCAAGTTCTGAGAGTGATGATGACTCAGATTCTGAAAACTTGCCTGAGACTGATGCTGATGAGGAGATGATGAAGCTGTGTGCTCTTATGGTGAAAGGAATCACAAAGATTGCATACAGGAAGTTCAGAAAGGGAAAGAAGTTTTCCAGGAAAGGCATAAGTTCTGATAAGAAGAATTTCAGAAGATCTGAAGGAAGAGGAGGAAAGTCTGACAGAGGAGATTACACCAATGTTAAATGTTATAATTGTGGTGAGAAAGGCCACATATCTCCTGATTGCAAGAATACCAAGAGTGACAAAGGCAAAGCTCTTGTCACAAAGCAGAAAAGCTGGACAGACACCTCAGACTCTGAAAGTGAGGAGAACTATGCATTGATGGCAAATGCAGATAAATCAAGTTCTGAGAGCAGTTCTGAAGCTGCTGAAACAAAGGTACCTCAGACTACTTATGCTTTTCATACTGATGATATTAATGAGTTGAGAAGATATTTTAAAACCATGTTTGTTAGTTATAGAGATCAAACTTTAACATGTGAAAGATTAACTTCTGAAAATCTTGCTTTTAGGAAAAGAAACGATTTCTTAGAAAAAGAGTTAGTCATGTTCCATCAAACTCAGAAGGATAGAGATGATGCTTTTTATGTTAGGGATGAAGTGCTAAAAATGAATGAATCTCTAAAAACTGAGTTAGAAAAGGAGAGAGAGATTATTAGGACTTGGACTAACTCTGGCAAAACAACTCAAAATTTGCTGAGCAGTGGAAACTGGAAAGAGGGCTTAGGTTATGGAGAAAATAAAAATGAAAAAGGAACTGTAGAAATTAAGCCTGTTGATAAGCAAAAGCCGAAGTTAAAACCTGTTAAGTTTGTAACTGAAAAATCTGAAAATGAGAAATCAGAAGTTAAAAAGGAATTAGCTTCTGACAAACTAAAACAGGAAAAGACAGCTGAAGTTAACATAGGCTTAATGACAAAGAAGCAGCTTAAGCATAAGCTGAAAGATGTTAAGAATGCAAACAAGGTAAAATCACCTAGGAAAAACAGGAATGGAAAGGAAGGTGTGAATAAAAGCAATAACTATAAATCTGTTCCTGATGCTCCTAGGAAAGCATGTCATAACTGTGGAAGTTCTAACCATCTGGCTTCTTTTTGCAGGAAGAATAAGAATATTAACTCCTTATCTTCAAAATCAGGAGTTAAGAGAAAATCTGTTAGATACAAACCACAAAATCCTTGTTTTCATTGTGGTAGTTTATGGCATTCCATTTATACTTGTAAGGAATATCATAGTTTGTACTATGATTATTATCAAATAAAACCTTCTTTAAAGAAAGTTTCTGTTGTTCCTTCTAGTGTAAGTTCTGATTCAAAGTCTGGTAGTATAAGTTCTGATAAGAAAACTGTTAACATAAAATCTGATGCTAAATCCGCTGCAAATGTTAACAAACCTAAAAAGGCCAAAGGATCCAAGCAAGTCTGGGTCCTTAAAACTAATAATTAGTGGTCTTTTTGATTGCAGGGCAACAGGAAAAATATTTTAGTTCTGGACAGTGGATGTTCAGGACATATGACTGGAAATAAGGCCCTGCTATCAGACTTTGTGGAGAAAGCTGGCCCAAGTGTTTCTTATAGAGATGGCAAGATTGGAAAAACCTTGGGATATGGCAATATCAATCTTGGGAATGTCATCATTAAAGATGTAGCTCTGGTCTCAGGACTTAAACACAACTTACTGAGTATAAGTCAAATTTGTGACAGAGGTTATCATGTTGATTTCTTTGCAGAACATTGTGAAATAGTTAGTAAATCGAAAGGAAAAGTTGTTCTGAAGGGATTCAGGCGTGGTAACATTTATGAAGCTAAGCTTTCAACAAGTTCTGATGGTTCTGCAATCTGTTTGATAAGTAGAGCCTCAATTGAAGAAAGCTGGAATTGGCACAAGAAACTCTCTCATTTAAACTTCAACAAGATAAATGAACTGATCAAGAAAGATCTTGTGAGAGGACTGCCAAAATCAGTGTTTGCTCCTGATGGTCTTTGTGACTCATGTCAGAAGGCCAAACAAAGAAAATCTTCATTCAAGAGCAAGACTGAATCATCAATTCTTGAGCCTTATTATCAACTTCATGTTGATCTATTTGGTCCAGTGAATGTCATGTCTATTGCAAAGAAGAAATATGCATTGGTCATAGTAGATGAGTTCACCAGATAAAAAGTGAAACTGCATCTATCCTGATTGATCATGTCAAACATCTGGATAAATTGATCAAAGATTCTGTGAAAATTTTGAGGAGTGATAATGGCACTGAATTCAAGAATCTGATAATGGAAGAGTTCTGCAAAAATCATGGAATAAAGCAGGAATTTTCTGCTCCTGGAACTCCACAGCAAAATGGAGTTGTTGAAAGGAAGAATAGAACTCTCATTGAAGCTGCACGAACAATGCTTGAAGAAGCAAAGCTTCCAACCTATTTCTGGGCTGAAGCTGTGCAGACTGCTTGTTTTACTCAAAATGCAACACTCATTAACAAGCAGGGAAAAACACCATATGAGATGGTGAAGAACAAGAAGCCAAATCTGAAATACTTTCATGTATTTGGATGTAAGTGTTTTGTTCTCAAGACTCATCCTGAACAGCTATCCAAGTTTGATCTAAAAGCTGATGAGGGAATCTTTGTTGGATATCCACTTTCCACAAAAGCCTTCAGAGTCAATAATTTGAGAACAAAAGTGGTCATGGAATCTATCAATGTCTCTTTTGATGACAAGAAGATCACTGGACTTGAAGATTGCATTGATCATGATCAGCTGAGATTTGAAAATGAAGATTCATATTCTGATACCTTAAGTCCTCACAGTCTAAGTCCTGATACTGTAAACTCTGATAGATTAAACTCTGATGTTATTGAAACTGTGGTGACTACGTCAAAGGAAGATGCACCAATGCAGGGGGAGCATACTCAAGATATAATCACATCTCAAGAAGCATCAGAACACACAACTGGCTCTTCAAGTTCTGATTCGTCAAGTTCTGATAAGCCAATTACTGACAGTGCTGAAAATCTAAATGCTGAAGGATCCAACTCAGAGAGCATAGTTTCAGGGGGAGCATCAGAAAATGAAAACGAAGACAGCATGAATCATGGGGGAGCATCCAGTTCTAGAGAAAACCTTCCATCTGTAAGGAAGTGGACAAAATCACATACACCTGATTTGATAATTGGAAATCCTGATGCAGGTGTCAGAACTAGAACAGGTACTTCTAATGAATGTCTTTACAATTCTTTTCTCTCTCAGTCTGAGCCAAAGAAAGTGGAAGAAGCTCTTCAAGATGCTGATTGGGTGCAAGCAATGCAGGAAGAGTTAAATGAATTTGAAAGAAACAAAGTCTGGACCTTAGTGCCAAGACCTAAGAATAGATCTGTTGTTGGTACAAAATGGGTATTCAGAAATAAAACTGATAGTGATGGCATAATTACAAGGAACAAGGCAAGGCTGGTTGCAAAAGGATATTCTCAACAGGAAGGAATTGACTATGATGAAACATTTGCACCAGTTGCTAGGTTAGAAGCCATAAGGATATTCATGGCATATGCTGCTCACAAAAAGTTTACTGTCTTTCAAATGGATGTGAAAAGTGCTTTTCTCAATGGAAAATTGGAGGAGGAAGTATATGTTGAACAACCTTCAGGCTTTGTAGATTCCAAACATTCAGATTATGTCTACAGGCTTGATAAAGCACTTAATGGACTTAAGCAAGCTCCTAGAGCATGGTATGAGACTTTAGCTCAGTTTCTTCTGGAAAGTGGATTCAACAGAGGAACTATTGACAAAACACTGTTCTATCTCAACCATGGCAAGGACTTACTTTTGGTCCAGATTTATGTTGATGATATCATTTTTGGGTCTCCAAATGATAAACTTTGCAAAAAGTTTGCCAAACTAATGCAGTCAAGATATCAGATGAGTATGATGGGAGAACTTAGTTATTTTCTGGGCCTTCAAGTCAAGCAGAGTGAAGAAGGCACTTTTATTTGTCAATCTAAGTACACCAGAAACTTGCTGAAGAAATTTGGAATGCAAGACTGTTCAAGTGCATCCACTCCCATGGCCACTGCAACAAAACTGGATAAGGATACTGGTAATTCAGTAGATATTACTGATTACAGAGGTATGATTGGCTCACTTCTCTATCTAACTGCTAGTAGACCAGATATCATGTTTGCTACCTATTTTTGTGCAAGATTTCAAGCAGATCCAAGAGAACCTCACTTAACAGCTGTAAAAAGAATCTTTAAGTATCTTAAAGGAACAGCTGATCTAGGACTATGGTATCCTAGAGAATCAGATTTTCAATTAATAGGTTACTCAGATGCAGATTTTGCAGGTTGCAAAATAGACAGGAAAAGCACAAGTGGAAGCTGCCAATTTCTTGGAGGCAGATTGGTTTCTTGGTATAGCAAGAAACAAAAGTCAATTTCCACATCAACTGCAGAAGCAGAGTATATTGCTGCAGGAAGCTGCTGTGCACAGATTCTTTGGATGAAGAATCAGTTACTGGATTATGGGTTAACATATTTCAAAATCCCTATTTACTGTGATAATCAAAGTGCTATTGCTATGACAGGTAATCCAGTTCAACACTCCATGACAAAGCACATCAGCATCAGGTACCATTTCATCAGGGAACATGTGGATGAAGGTACAGTGGAATTGCATTTTGTTCCCACAGATCAACAAGTAGCAGATATCTTCACAAAACCACTGTGTGAAGCTACCTTTACAAGATTGGTAAATGAACTTGGAATGATTTCAGGTTCTTTCTCTAAATCTGCTTAAACTTGTTCTATGTTATCAGACTTTATGATTAGTATTTACAGAATTAATCTCTTTGTGTATTCTGTGCTTAATTGATAAATGTTTTTAAGTACTGACTGTTGTCTGATATATATCTCTTAACTCTAATAAGTGATATATCTGTTTAAGTAATCATTCAATCCTATGAGGATAATTGTGTTAGATACTGACCTACTAGCCTTCAATAAACAAATGATCCCATGAAAGAAGTAATTATTTCTGTGGAAATCTCATGACACAAGTAAATTCTGATACTTGAGCTTAGTTTAGTTTACTTTATTCATCTTATTACTAAGTCACAAATTAGAATAAATGCTACTCATCTGTTAAGTTCTGATTCTAGTAAAACTGCTGAATGTACTAAGTGCTGATAAACCTCACTTATCAAAAGGAAAAAAAAAATCAAAGAAGAATATCAGGTACTCCTTTGAGATCTAGAGTAAAAATGTGAATGGGACGACCCAAGTGCATAGCTGGTATTAAGTAAATATGCATTAGAAAAGCAAAATATTTTCTTGGTGACTTTTCACACTTTATGATTACTGGAGAAATACTCTGATAATAGCATAAATTCTGATAAGCAGTCGTAACTCACTTACACTGAGAAGCCACTGTAAAATAGAATTTAAAAAGATGCATAAAATTAGCACAAAAACAGTTGAGGTGGACTCATGCATGAACTCATTTATCAGTAGGTTTCAGGATAATGACAGCTCTTTAGCAAAATTTTAATTATGACTTATTTCTAAGATGTACTGAAGTAAATCAGACTTTACTCTTTATTAGTTATTTAGCTTAATGCACACACAAATCACTCCATATGAATGATGAAATTTTTGTGGTGGTCTATGTTCTTTTAGACAAACAGTCACTGTGTCACCTTGCACAAATACTGAGGACACGTTCTAGTTATATGTTCTGATGATTAAGTTCTGAAGACTATAACTCAGAACTTGTATGAAAACTTACTAAGATAGATATTTCTTGTTCGAGTTAAGACATTATGTTCTGATGACTGTTAAGTTCTGGTATAGGTCTAAGTTCTGATTTTTCAGTCTAACCCTTTACTTGACTTATTTGTGAGTAAAATTTGGTACCAGTCTCAGATTACTTTAGGATATGTTGAAGTGGAAGATTAATAGTCTATGGTTAGGACTAATGGCACTCGTCCTTGAACAATTCACTCTTGTTACATGTGCACATTCCTTTTCCAATGACTGTTATTCTTTTTCAAGTCTAGGGAGACGAGGTAGACTTAACTATATCTGTCAGCATTAAATATCTTTGCGTCTCCTGGCATTCTCTTGCCTATATAAAAAGCCACCTCACATTACCCTTTCCATCTATTTTTCTCCCAATCTTAACTTCATATTCTTTTTCAAAAACATCATGGTCCGATTCAACATGTTTTTGAATTACCAAAATTTTCATATGGAGCTAAGCTGCGCCGACTAGCAGCAGGAGTGGCATGTAACTGCCATTCCTGAAGAGATATGGGGCTCTGTCCCACAGGCGGTGCTAAACCGACTTCTGTTCTTCGAGATGGACTACCAGCTTCATCTTGATCGATTGGAGGAGGAAAGGCGGGAAGCTATCCGTCAGCAAGAGCGAATCATTCGACTCGCTATCTTGTTTGTCGAAGATAGGAAGAGGAAGATGACTTAATCTCGTCTTCTTCCTGTTCTTCTTCATCCTCAGCTTTATCAGGCTTCTTAGCTAGGACTAAGGCTGTTGATGTTAGATTTAGAAGCTTAGGACAAGATTGTAAAAGTTCTGATGTAATTTCAATTTCATCAAATATATTATTTTGATATATTAATGGAATTTGTTTTTATCTTATGATCTTGTCTCTGAGAAATTTTGATACGCATTGATAAATCCTGATAAATATTCTGATGATCGTCTAAATTGTGTCTGACTTTAAGTTCTGATAATGTTTTATCAGTACTTACTTAACTGATTGATATTACTCATTCTCACACACAGTTTTTTTTTCAGAATATTGATATTGCAGAGTAAAATATTTGAATTAGTGGGAACGGTTTTAATTTTAAATTAAACTGATTCACCTTGATTAATGGAATCTAGGTAAGTGGAACGGTTTTTCCTTGAAAAACTGCAAGTGGGTGGTAATTATTCCTTATTTACCGTGCCCATTACTTTTTGCCTTCTCTATGTATAACAGTTGTCAAGGTATTTACCACTACTTTTAAATGCATGTCTGCCATGTGTCCTCAACGATTACTTTTTGTGTATAAGTAAAAGAGAGCAAAGATTGTCAAATCTTTTATTTACCTTTATATTTTATCTCTCTTTACTTTTCAACTCTCTCATCTACTGACGATTTTCTTTTGAGAGGCATTTTCTCAAACACATTACAGGTTACCGATTTCTTTTCAAACATAATGGCACCCAAGGACATTCTCTTTGATGGAGCAAAGTTTGTTCCTAATAACTTCTCTGCGATACTCAACACTACAGAGGCACCCTCTGAACTTCATTTCATTCAGGACTTTCTCACTAGTTCTGATATTGGGTTTGCTCTAACTGAGCCTACATCCATTTCTGGAGTTCAAGTACTGGAGTTTTGGAGGAGTGGAGTATATGACAATGGTGGTGCTCAAGGGTCCCCAAGTATAATATTTTCATCAGGGGAAGATGAGTATGTTGTGACTTTGTCTACAGTTAGACAGGCATTACAGCTACCTGAGGACTGTGTTTATTCTACTGTTGATGACTCAGTTCTTCAAAACATGATGGTTAGTCTGGGCTATGAAGGAACATTGACCAAGCTTGGACAGTTGAAGAGATCTTCCATAAGGAGGGAATGGAGTTTCTTCTTTGATTGCATTACCAAAGCTTTCGCCAACAAATGTTCAAATTTTGATGCAATTCCCATATTCAGCCAACAAATCGGGTATGCACTTCTAAATCACACTGATTTTGATTATGCACGAGCAGTCTTAGGTTTTATTGGGGATAGGATGACAGAAGATCGCAATACTGTATATTTTGCAAGATTTTGTCAGCTTATTTATAGTTTTTGTTGTAATCAGCCCCAAAATTTTGGTGATCTAATTCCATCTTTCAGAATAGCTAAGAGAGCTTTTACTGATTTATTATCTTCTGATAATAAAAAGGCTGTGTTAAGACCCCTCTTAATACCTTTATCTGTCAAACAAGCCTTAATCACCTATGATCCTGTGAAGTACACTGCACTTTATCCTGATGTTCAAACATCAGAACCTGGTTCATCAGCACCTACCACCTCTACTCAGCCACCTCAAACCTCTCAACCATCTCTCAGAACATATCCCAAGTCCTATGTGAAGCCTACATCTTCTAAGTCAAAGAGAACAAAGACTATTTCTCAAACACCTCAGAAGAAGAGGAGGATTACTTTGAGAGATGAATCAGATTCTGAGGAACAGATTCTTTCTTCAGAACCTGTTGTAAATGAAGCTGAGAAAGCAAACTTCTCAGAAGGATTCTGATATTAGGGGTTCTAAGCTTCTCAAAAGGCTTAGACGAATGACTGTTCCTGAAACTCCAAAAGAATCCAAATCAAACAAGAAATACAAGAAACAGAGGGCACAAAGGCCAGTTTCAGCTGATGAGGAGGAAGCAGCTAAGGAAGGGGATCAGGAATCTCTGATCTCACAAGAAAAAGAATTTGATCTAGTTACTTCTTCTCCATCCACTCCAACTCAGGAAATAGTATCTGACAAAACTAATTCCCCTTCTGTGTCTCTTGGTAATCAAGGCACAAGTGCTGATAATGCTGATCAGCACTTAGGTGTGCCTGGAGTAATTCTCTTAGAAGCTCTAACAGCAACAAATCTTTTGCTAACACCTGTTACTGATGCTATTCAAACTCCGGAATTATCTAAGTCACCTTCTCTGCATCTAGACACTGATGATCAGACTTTAGGTGAGCATTAGGATATGGCTGTTGATCAGAACTTAGCATCAGATCAGCAATTAGAGGATGCTGAAGTCTCCATTGCTACTCACACTGCTATTATATCAGATGATACTGATTCTATAAGTTCTGATGCTGCACATGCTGGAGATATTGGTGATGCTGCTCCAACTGCAGATACTGATGCAGCAGGTCCTTCAGGACATATTCCTCTTTATAAGTCTGAACAAGTAAAGAAGTTTGTTACAGAGGAACCACCAGTGCCTTGGAGTGAAACTCCTGCAGGTCAGGAGTGGACTAAGGAATGGAACTCAGTTTCATGTATTCCATCTGCGTTACATCTTACTGAGCACTTGACTAAAGCTGATGAAATGTTAAATTCTGATGATTTCAAAACCCAGCTTCGTGTCACTGCATTGAGTACTAAACATCTCCAAGGTCTTCATTCAACCACTCATGCAGACATACACCAGATTCAGGAGAACTTAATCAAGCAGGAACAAGTTTGGAAACTTGATAAGAAAAAGTTCTTTCAACCTTCTATTGACAGGATTGCTTATATTGAGAAGACTCAAGATCGTCAACAAGCACAGATTGATCAAATTCTGCAAAATCAAGCTTCTCAGCAATCACAATTGACTGAAATCCAATCTTCAGTGGAATTGCTTATCTCTCTTCTACTTCCTGCTGATGCCAAAAAGGGGGAGAAAGTAATTAAGTCCAAATGCAAGGATGACAAGACACTGCAAGGAAAGGATGATGAAAAAGATGACCAAGGAAACTCTGGAATGGGTGGAGGTCATAGTCAAGGTAAAAAATTCTCATCAAGAAATGCTGAAATTTCAAGTCACAGGATAAGTTCTGATACTGGGAAGAAATTAAGTTCTGATACTGGTAAAAGAATAAATTCTGATGAACTTCTAGATCTTGATGAAGAAATGTCAAGACAGTTATTTCTTCAAGAAAATCCAGGAATGGACTTGGAAAGTTTAAAGGAAGAAGAAGCTAGACTTAAATCAAAGAAAGCCACATCTAAATCTGAAGCTTCTGGTAAAAAGTCACTTCCAAAACTGAAAGGTATTGTGATTAAAGAAAAGGCACAAACTGAAGCAACATTTGCTAAATCACAACCAAAGATAGATCCAAGATCCAAGGGTAAAGAAAAGGTTGGTGAACCTGTTAAAGTTTATGTACCTCCTGAAGATGAAGAAATTACTGATGACAAAGATAATCTTGCTCTGACTTCAAGAAAAGTTCTTAAAACAACCTCTGACATGGATCAAGTTGTTCAGAGTCAAGAAATTAAAAGTTCTGATATTCAAAAGAAGCAAGTAACCTCTGACACAGCTCAAGTTAACTTGATATCAGAAGGAAGATCAAAAACACTCCTACCAGGATTCACTAAAGCAAAACAAACTCAACCTTTGAAGACTACTGCAAGTCGTTTTGAAGCTAGAGTAGTTACTGGAAAGGAAGCAAGAGATAAAACTGGATTGGGAAGTGCTGATGAAAGAAGAGTACATAACACTACCAATGATCCAACTTCCTTGAGTGAACCAGGTATTGGAGCAACTCCTGAAAGATTGAATCAACTGGAATCTGTACAAATGGTTTACCATACCTACTTGAAGGAACACATCTTGTTGTATTTCATGACAGATGGTAGGGTATATCATATAAGACAAAATGCCATTTCATTGAAGTATTTTGAAGAATTGGAGTATGTATTATTCTTACTTCAAGTGGATGACAGATTGACAGGGACTGCTGCAAACTATTTGAAAGAACAGATTCAGAGACAGAAAAGACTTTATTCTGTTAAGTCTGACAGCATATATGTTCCAAAGTACAGAAATCACAATGGTGATATTGTTGATATGAAGCCTAATACTGCACAGATCAGGACATATCTTGGTATTAAGGGGCTTGAGTTTAATCTAGAGTCTGACAAAGCCTATGTCATAAGACTAGATCAGGAGTTGAGAAAAGCAAAGATTAATGATCTCAGAGCTGCAATATTTCAAACTGGTGAAGATACTGCAGAGCTTAAAGATGTCAAACGGAGAATGATTGATGAACTTAGATATGCTGAGAAATGTTTGTTGAAGAATTATCTCAGAACAACTCCTGACATCAGAGAGATCAGAAAATGATGAAGCCAAGTCGAAGATCTACAACTGCTTAAATTCTGATGTGTATACAGACTAAAGTTGTTATCAGAAGTTGAATTGGTAAAAGCTTTAAGGACTGTAAGTTGTAGTTATCTTGTCTAATTCTCATGCATTTGTACTTAATGTTTTTGACATCATCAAATATTTGTTAAACTTGTATATTTTACTAATTTACAAGTTGGGGGAGATTGTTAGATATATTTGATAATGTCATGGCTAATATGTTTTATGTTTAGATTTCAGATCTTATTTGAACAGGACAAATCAGTACTTAACTGATCAGTACTTATACTGGACATCAGGACTTAAGAGATATCAGTACTTATGTCATCAGGAGATAAGCATCAGGAGATAGATATCAGAACTTAAGTGCTGAAGGACGATCAGATAAGGACAGCAGCTGATTAAAGTTAAGAAGATCAAGATAAACATAAGAAGAGATATGCATGAAGAAGGAATTCCATAAAGAATGGAATACTTGGAAGAAAAGATATCTGATTGATATATATTAGGAAGCAGAATTATATTCCATATCAATTAGCGATTATCTTGTAACTGTGTAATATATAAACACAGACATAGGGTTTACACTATAAGTGTTATCATAATCGAGAATATTATTAACTTAACCCTAGCAGCTCTCGTGATATTTTGTTCATCACTGAGAGATAACAGTTCCAGATTGTAACAGAGTTTATTGTTTCAATAAAGTTTGTTTTCTGTTATTTAAGTTCTTGAAGTTCGATTTGATTGTAATAAACACTGTATTCACCCCCTCTACAGTGATAGTGTGACCTAACATCACAAATATGCACATTAGCTCCAGTATCAATCAATTACTCATGTGACAGATAAGTGGAAAGTAGTACAGGGTTGTAAGTAACATACCCATCATCGGTTCCAAAGGCAACAACCTCACCAACGACCTTGTTAGCTACAGGCCCACTCATGGTTCCAAGTACAAGCACAGTATTTTCTTGGGCTACCACTCCATCTTTTTTAGCTTTCTTAATAGGACAATCCTTGCTCCAATGACCAACCTATCCTCCAGACAAACATGGTTTGTTTGCCTTTGGTTTCTTAGCCTTGTTCTTGTCAGGTTTAGTGTTAGCCTTCTTAGTGACTACCTTTTTTTTCTGTCCTAGAGTCACTACATTCACCTTCGAGCTCTCATGTTCAACAGGTATCACATGTCCTTGTTTGGACTTGTGTTACTCCTGCACAAAGATGTCCAACATCAAGTCAGTCCATGTGATCTCTCCTTTCTGTCTCTTCAGAGAGAGAACAAACTCTTCTCAAGACTTAGGGAGCTTTTCAATCACTGACATAACCTGAAACTTCTCTGGCAAGACCATACCGAACTCACCCAAAGCATGAACCAACATCTCAAACTCATGAACCTGTTTAGTCATGGATTTTTGATCCACCGGCTTGAACTCAAGAAACCTAGCCACAGAATACTTCTCAAGTCCTTGAGAATCAGTATTGTGGGTTTGGTCCAGCTTATCCCATAAGATCTTAGCATTATAGACATCTGATGAATAAACATCGAATAAGGTGTTCTTCAAGGCTGCCAAAATGGCTGCCCTAGCCACCCCATCCTTCTCAACCCATAAAGCATAAGCCTTAACAGATTCAGCCTTATCTTGATCCAACACAGGGGGATCATATTGTACCACTGGCCATAGACCCTTAACCGTTAACCAGATCTTCATATTTTTCTAGAAACAAGAAAAAGAAGCTCCACCACTTAATTTATCAGGCATACCCAATAAATCAATAGGCTCGGGAAAACGGTACGTAGTCCAATCGGTGGTTATAGTACCACCAGAACTAGAACCAGTCTCAACAATCTTAAGAACATCAGCAGTTTCGATAACCATTTTTCTAATAATAATATAACACAGATAATCTCTTCAAGATTGTTTGGTAATTATTTAACACTACGCGCAACTATGGGATAATTATATAATTAGGATTAAGCAAGAACAGGAAATTAAACCAAATAACGAAATAAAACACGAAGATAAAATAACAAGATATGATCAGTAACTGAATTGACAAAGAGAGAAATGAACAGCGACCCATACCTCAGTTCGCCCAGAAAACCTATGCTATGATATGTATGTTATGGAGGAGAGAAAGACAAAAAAAAGAAGCTAGGGTTTCACAAGTCTATGTGATCAGTATATCTTATTCCAAATGTTTGGTACTGTATATAATACCAAATAAAATGTAACTGAAGATATTCATTAATCAAAATAAATATTCTGACTTAATATGCATTTAATAGAATATATCTCAGAATCAGATACGTAATAGTCAGCCCATCAGTATTTATCAAAGCAAATCCTGATCTAGCCCATCATGATTTATCAGCCTCAGCAAATCCTGACCAGGCATCAGGATTTGTCAGCCTCAAAAAATGCTGACCAGACATCAGGATTTGCCAGCCTCAGCAAATCCTAACCAGGCATCAGGATATCAGGATTTTTCAGCCAAAGCAAATCCTGATCAATATTTATTCTAGTAAATTAGAGTTTGTAAATTTTGATCAGCAAATACTGATATTCCCTGTTAACACAGATTTAATATTCATGTTAAAATAATATAATAATTCAGTAAATATTTTAATTAAACAAGCAATAAAATTCCTCTCCCAGGTCGCCTGACGTGTCTCGTGTACGTGAGACGCCGATACATTCGCCCAAATCGCCCTTCGACCCGACCATTTTTAAGCTACTAACTTCACCTCAATTTCTATATGAATTACACTAAGAAAATGACTTAAATCCAAACATGAAAGTTTAAGTCCTCATACCAAGGATCAACCTCCAACAATTAGTTTTAGGAAATTTCATCAAGAACATGCCTCAAACTATCCATTTTCTAACAAATATGTATCGTAATAAGAGATTATTTAAATCAGCCTTAAAGTATTAACTGAGTAAAGATACATACCTGGATTCGTCAATATTGATTCAGAACTTTCAATTTCACCAGACTCATTTCTAGTTTGTAATTTCAGGTACAGTTCAGAAAAAGGTTCTTGGAAATTCTAGTTAGGAGTGTTTTGGATATTTTTCATAAATCTTGGTCATGTTAATATTAGCACTTGCAAAATGTAAGAAATCATGTCTCACATCTAAATTTATATGACAGAGACTTATGAAAGATATGCATGCAATATACTACCATAATTGGGACTCCCTCCAAACCCGGGTCAAAAGTTTGAGGTTCACAATACACGCACGACCAATATATAAACCTGTTTATGAAAATAATATATGCAATGACCCTACTTACCATAACCACGGATTGCAATAGGTTAAAGTATGTGTTAGGAATATGTTGTAGACTTGATGATATGCTACAAAAACACCTTAGTAGATTTGATTAAGTATATTTGTAGCTCTCAACAGATAATTTTATTAGTCATCCGTTGAGAGAGTAGCTTATGTTTAAATAAGTTTTAGTAGCACATTCATACATATTGTAATGCCTTAGAGAACTAGAAGTTGTAGGATATTCTAAGTCACGTTGACTACTAGATTGATATGCAAAATAGGTTGGCTAATTGTAAATATTAGATGCCTTGTAATCTTGCATAAGTGAAATAGAGTTAACTGCTATGAAGATACTCTCAACGGATGTTCCATAAGGTTTCAACGGATGATCAACTAGAGTTTCAACGGATGATCAATCATACTCTCAACGGATGATCCAACAAAGTCTCAACGGATGATCCAACAGAGTTTTAATGGATGATCAAATTCAAAAAGCAGTTGATAGTAACTTGACAGTCACATGGGTTGATTGTATACAAATGGAACGTGGTATCCTATTAACAGGTTTTAGAGAACAAAGAAGCATTCCCAATTCCATGCTTACTTGAAAAAAAATCAAAGATACTGGATGGAGAAATAAAGAAGCATGTGATTAGAAAAATACACATTTTGTATTATTAGTTTGTCTTATTCACTTGTAACTTGGTAATATATAAACCAAGAGTAGCTAGTAGTAAATTAAGCAATTAACTAGGGAAATAGAAAAAGCTGTATCTGTGAATAATTTCTTCGTTCCTTGTGATTCTACTTGTAAGCAGCTGTGTACAATCCTTGTATCACAGAGTTCTTAAGATATATATCTCTAGTGGATAAGTTCAATCCACCAGAAAGTTTTTAAATACTTGTGTTTAAATTACTTTGTGTTTTGAATACATCAATACTTTTATTCTGCACTTTTGCATATTCAAACACTATTATGTATATTTGTTAGAGAAGTTCTTAAAATCAAGAAGAAACCAAGAATAACATTCAACCCCCTTCTATAATTCAACTGTCAGATTGTATGGGATTAAGAATTGGTATCAAAGCAAGCTCTTGACACACTAAGAGTTTAAAGATCAAATCAACTAATAATATGAGCAGGAAGGATGTTGGAGTAAAGATACCTTTCTTGGATAAAGACAACTATCACCATTGGAAGTTAAAAATGCACCTGCATCTTCTCTCTCAAGATTAAAGGTATGTTGATTGCATTGAAAAAGGCCCTAATGTTCCTGTAAGAGCTGCTATAGATACTGAAGGTGTTGTAGGCAATGAGCAAAGTGTCCCAAAGCCACAATCATAATGGACAGATGAAGACATTAAGCAAGTACACAAAGACAAGAAGGCTATGAACATTCTGTTCAATGGTCTTGATGGAGATATGTTTGTCAATGTCATAAACTGCAAGACTGTTAAAGACATTTGGGATACAATTCAAATCATATGTGATGGAATTGAGCAAGTGAGGGAAAACAAAGTGCAACTTCTAATTTAGCGGTACGAACATTTTCATTGTGAAGACAGTGAATCTTTAAGTGACATCTTTAGTAGATTTCAAAAACTACTAAATACACTGAAGCTGCATGGAAGGATCTATTAGACAAAAGATTCAAACCTGAAGTTTCTTAGATCTCTACCAAAGAAATGGATGCCTATGACTGTCTCTCTAGAAATTTCACAAGATTACAAGGAGTTTACATTGAATAGACTATATGGGATTCTAAAAACTTATGAACTTGAGTTAAAACAAGATGAGAAAATAGAGAAAGAAAAGAATAATGGAGGATCTATAGCACTGGTAGCTGAACAAGAGAGAATGAAAGAGATGAAGGTTGAAGCTGTGGAATCTGCACCAAACTCTAGGGTTTGTGAAGGCAAAGGAAATGGGTTAGTAGCTGAACATGAAGACCATCTTAGTCAAGATGAAATGGAGGATATAGATGAACATCCAGCTTTCCTGTCAAGAAGGTTTGCCAAGCTCAAATTCAAAAAGAATTCTGGAGCAGCCAAGCCAAATAGAAACATGGTGGATAAATCCAAATTCAAGTGTTTCAAATGTGGCTTGAGTGGTCATTTTGCAAACGAGTGCAGAAAGCCTAATTCTGAGAAAAAGAAATTTGAGCAAGTTGACTATAAAAAGAAATACTTTGAATTGCTCAAATTAAAAGAAAGAGCTTTCTTGACTCAGGAAAATGACTGGGCAGCAGATGGGGAAGATGAAGTTGAGGAACCAAGTTATGTCAACCTAGCCCTGATGGCCAAATCAGATAAAGCAGAGGTCAGTTCTTCAAGCAATCAGGTAATCACCACTAATCTAACAGGAATGAAAAAGTAGCAATTAACAAATATAACAACTGAAAGGAATATGTCCTAAGTCCAATCATGTATGAGGATTTAGGAATAACTTTTATGTAATCTGTTTTGATTTCATTGATATTAATAAAAGACTTGTTTTGTTTTTACTACGGGCTTTATCTATTTAAGTGTTTAAATAAGATATACCATAGTTTAGAGTAAAGCTTTTTATGGATTATGATGAGATCATAATAGTGAGACCTAAAAGATGATAACTCTAAACTTAAATAGTTCCTGGTCATAGGATTACTAACTGGTAATTAATAATCCGCAAAGATCGGTACATACTATGCTTGCTTCATTATGAAGGATGTCTGTTCTCATAGACATTTATGTGGTGACACTATAGCTAGTATGTAGGTGCTTATTATAGAATAAGTTCACTGAACATGACTCGCCCAGCTGAACAACTGATGGAGTTCACTCACGTGTCAGCAGTTGTTCATATAGTGATAGTTGTACAAGTATCCTTAGACTTGAGTTCATCATAGTCATCTTGTGTACACTGAACTATGCTTTGGTTTAGTTCTTAGTCTCCAGGGACAATTATTAGGGCTCTACTGGGTATAGGAATTTGTACACGAAGATAGTGTATGATCAATAAAGGATCTACCCCTTCCAGTGAAGGAAGCGAATGTTCAAGGCTGATCCACTTATGCTAGTTCAGGAATCTCTGGCCAGAGTGAATGAAATTAGAAAGGTGTTTCTAATTTGCATAGAACTACGCATAGTAAATGGTAAGCAAGTGATTAAATTAGATAGGCTTGACACGAGATCCATGCCTTGTATTTAATTGGGACATTGTAGGGTAGAAGGAGTTTATTGTACGGTAACTATTCATTGAATAGATTCTTGGTATTTTAAGCAGTGAATTCATATTATCCGGATAGTCGCGATATGCTGAGAAGTATCCCTCACGATGTAGAATAAATGTGATTAATTAATTAATCATATTTAATAAATTAGAGAATTTATATAAATAATGATAAAATAGTTTTATTATTATTTATTTCTACTCCCGGCTTAATATTGAACCTACAGGGTCACACCATAAAAAGAGAATGATTTAATGGTGGAGGAATTAATTAATAATGGCTAATAATTATTTATTTATGAAATAAATAATTAATTGGCAAATTTAATAATTGATTAAATGAGATTTAATTGATTATAAATAAATTAAGAAAAGTTCTTAATATTATTAATTAAAGGATTTAATTTTTGGAAAGTAAATCAAGAGAGAGAATTATTTCTAAAGTATTTAGAAAAAGGATTAATAATTAAAAGGTGTTTTAATTATTAATGAGAATAATAAATGGAAAATAATAATAATATTTATGGAAAATTTCAGCTGAAAATTTTGCTTATAAATATACTATTATAGACCCTATTTTTATTCGAACCCCAAAACCCAAAAAGTTTAGAAAACCCAATTCTCTCCACCTCTTTCCTCCTCCTTAACATCATTTTCTTGGTGGATACCGGTGGAGTGCTTCACACTTGAGGAGCAACTACTAAGGATCTCTGATCGTTGTGTCCGAATTATTTTAAAGGTTAGATTCGATCCCTATGTTTTTACCACAATTTATATGCTTTTATTTGGATTTTATATGTGTAAAAGTGTTTTGTCATGCCCCGCTGCGATTAAAAATCCAACAATGGTATCAGAGCCAGGTTGTATGCATATAGATCTGTGGTAAAATTTTCAGAATTTTATGTGCTTGTATGAATTAATTATGATTTTTACAAGTTATATTATGGATTAATTTTGTCTGATGAGAAATTGTTTCTCATAATAATTTTGAATGTTGATCTGGGTTCTACAAGTGTTGTAGATCGTCTGGGTATTTTTTCATAATTTTATGATGTATAGATTATTTATTATGAATTTTTGAAGTTGTTGCAATTAAATAAAGTCATATATATATAAATAAATTGTTAGTATATATATATTATGCATCTGCTGTGGTCTGTTGTGTCTGCAGTACTTTTGTTGATGGCACGGAAGAAGACAGAGAAGGTACGGTTACACGGCATCCGAGGAAAGCAACGGCGGCTGCTGAAAAAAAAAATAAGGGTGTCACGCATTCCGGGAATGCGTTACACCCTGTGGCACATTCACGGAATGCGTTACACCTTTTAATTGGTTAAAAGGGTTGTAACGCATCACCGGAATACGTTACAGGGCTTGTAACGCGTCCTGTAATGCGTTACAGCCCGACTGTCCATATTAAAATTGATTTTCTGGGAGTTTCGTAACTCCGTTTTGGGCGTGCAATATACCGTTGGATTCGTTTTTCCGAGAAGGATCTAATGGAGTGATCAATTTTAGTTTATATAAAAGTTTTGAACTGTTTATATTTCTGTAAGTGTTTTAAAGCTGTTTTTAACTGTTTTAACTGCTTTTAAATGCTTCATGTGATATATAGATGATGTAACATGCCTACCTTGATGTTTATTCATGTTTATATATGTGATATATGCTTAGTTTATCATGCGATGTTAGATTTAGGTGAACTTAAATGAACATAAGGCGTTTGTTAGACAACCTAGTATAGTGAAATTGTTTCATAACCTTAAGAATAATATTATGAATACAATCATGAGATTCTTGTGTTTATGAAACACGTAATTGAATATGAATTTTCGATATGAGAGAAAGGATGATTCTGTCAACAACAGATTTCTATCTGTAAGAAAGGGTTATTAAGTGACGCATCTTGACAATGCTCCACCTGATCTGGGAATCATCTGATTATTGATTATTGATTTGAAATATTTAATTTAAAAGGAAGAATCTCTTTATAATATGATTATGATTGTAACGTAATATAATCCCTCTAAAATTAAATAATATCAAGTAGTAATTGACCAATGATACAACGGGCTTGTGTCGGTCATAGCCTTCCAACATGATAGAAAGTAGTTCTTATTTTTGAATCATTGTCGGTTCGTGCTACAGCCGAGGGCTTTGATTTCGAAATAAGAAATACTTGTCTATTACATAGAGATGTGTACATTGAATAAGAATCTAAAGGTCGGTACGTGCCACAACCGTGGGCCTTTGGGGACTGATTCAATTGTACGGAATGTTGGGTTAGACTTGACTTAGAATATTGAGTTTGTCGTGCCACATCCGTGACTCAATTATTCAAGAGGCTAAAGTTTGATTAGGGAATAACATAAGATGTAATTGACAAGAGTTTTCTGCCTATTGAACATTACATGGCGGTTCGTGCTACAGCCGGGGTTGTGTAATGGAATGTAGGATCCCTATTCCCACTAGCATTATGAATGCTTAATTTTTCACGTAGGGGGTTGAATAAATTAGATAAACTAGTGGGAGCCACTTATGAATAAAGACCCGATTCATATAGTGTTTTAAAATAAAATCGAATATTTGCTAAGTGTTGTTATGAGTTTATCATTTACAGATTTACTTTGTACGTTATGTCTTCCGCACTATCACTCAGGAGCATACTGGATGCTCACAAATTGACTGGTCCTAATTATGCTGACTGGCTTCGAAACTTGAGAATTGTTCTCAGGATTGAGAAGCTGGAATATGTGATTGACTCACCTAAGCCTACTGAACCTGCTAGTGATGCACATAATGATGAACATGTTGTGTATCGTAAGTGGATAGATGATGCAAATGTTGCACAATGCATCATGCTAGCTTCCATGAACATTGAGCTACAGAAGCAACATGAGCATATGGATGCTCACACTATCCTAATGCATCTACAAGAGTTGTATGATGTGGCGGGGAGGACAGCTCGACATGAGATATCGAAGGAGCTGTTCGGTTGTAGGATGTCTGAGGGATCATCTGTGAATGACCATGTACTTAAGATGATCAATTTGGTTGAACGTCTTGGACAACTTGGTTTTGCCATGGATGGGGAGCTGAGCCAAGACTTGGTCTTGCAATCGCTTCCGAGTTCGTTCTCGCAGTTTGTTGTGAACTTTCACATGAATAAGTTGGATGTCAGCCTGCCTGAACTCCACAACATGTTGAAGACTGCGGAATCGAATTTCCCCCCTAAGAAGAGTTCTGTTCTTCTAATTGGTGAAGGTTCCAATCCTAAGAAATGGAAGAGGAACCCTTCCAAGAAGAAGAAAGTAGGTGAAGAAAAGCCGGTTCCAGCAAAAGCTGAAGACCCCAAGAGCAAAGTTGTTTGCTTTCACTGTAACAAGGTGGGGCACTGGAAGAGGAACTGCAAGGTTTACATTGTAGAATTGAAGAAGAAGAAGGGTAGTGAGACTACCGTTTCTGATTCAGGTATGTTCATGATAGAAGTGAATATGTCATTAAATCAAATTTCTACTTGGGTATTAGATACCGCCTGTGGTTCTCAAATCTGCAATTTGTTGCAGGGACCAAGGAGAATTAGGACTCTTGAGGAAGAGGAGGTGATTCTACTAATGGGAAATGGAGCAAGAGTTGCTGCTGAAGATGTAGAATCATTTCATTTACATATGCCTACGGGCAAGACTATTGTTTTAAATAATTGTTATTTTGTTCCCTCGATTGTGAGGAATATTATTCCCATGTTAGACTTGGCTGGATTTTCATTTATTATTGAGAATAATGAATGTTCTATTCTTAGAGATAATATTCTTTATGGACGTGGTACTTTAAATAATGGTCTGTATAAATGTGACATAATTTACTTCAGATTGAACAAACTAATAAAAGAAATGGGATGATGAAAATCTCACTTCATAGTGGCACTGCAGTCTCCATTTAGTAGACATGGAGAGAGGACTGCAAATTTGCTAGGAATGGTACACACAGATGTATGTGGACCAATGTCTAAGCAAGCCATGGGTGGATTTTCATACTTCATTACTTTCATAGATGATAGATCTAGATTCGGATATGTGTTTGATGAAACACAAGTCTGAAGCCTTTGAAAATTTCAAAGAGTATAAGTATGAAGTGGAGAAATAAACCAAACATAGTATTATAATTTTTTGATTAGATCAAGGTGGTGAATACTTTAATGGAGTGTTTCTAGATTATCTCAAAGTAAATGGTATAGTCTCCCAGTGGACTCCTCCAGATTGGTATCTGAAAGGAGAAATTGAACTTTGTTAGACATAGTTCGGTCCATGATGAGCTATGCAAATCTTCCAGTATTCCTATGGGGTTATGCATTGGAAACCTCAGCATATTTACTGAATAAGGTGCCTTCCAAAATCTGTTCCTCAAACTTCGTATGAGATATGGAAAGAAAGGAAACCGAGTCTTAAACACGTTAAGATTTGGGGATGTCCAGCTTATGTCAAGTAAGTTGACCCAGATAAGCTGGAATCTCGATCCGTAAAATGTAGTTTTATGGGATATCCTAAAGAAACTTTAGGTTATTACTTTTACACCGATCATCGGGTGTTTGTCTCTAGACATGCTACCTTCTTGGAAAAGGAGTTTATCCTTGAAGGAAACAGTGGGAGCAAAATTGAACTTGATGAATTTCAAGAAGCACAAACTACTACGGTTCAAGTGGAAACACCTGTTCTGACTGAACAACCTTTTGTGGAACAGCCCATTCATAGATCAGGGAGAGTGTCTCGTCAACCTGAGAGGTAATATGGCCTTGTCATTAAGAATGACAATGAGTTGTCGATCATTGATGATGACGACCCTGTGACCTATAATGAGGCTATGAGTAGTGTTGACTCAGAGAAATGGCATAGTGCCTTGAAATCCGAAAAGGAATCTATGTATACGGTATACGAAAGAATGATTGGAGCAGATGGCCAGGTGGAGACCTCTAAGGCCAGGCTTGTGGCAAAAGAATTCAAACAAAGGCAATGGATTGACTTTGATGAAACCTTTTACCTGTAGCCCTGTTATAATCAGTTCAGATTTTGCTTGCGATTGCTGCTTACTATGACTATGAGATCTGGCAAATAGCCAGATGGTTTTCTTTCCAAGGGAAATGAAAGCCTAGTGTGTAAGCTACTGCGAACCATATGTGGTTTAAAGCAAGCTTCTCGAAAGATGGAACATTTATTTTGATGAGACAATCAAAGAGTTTGATTTTATCAAAAACGAAGATGAACCATGCGTCTACAAAAGGGTAAGTGGGAGCGCGGTAACATGTCTCGTATTATTGAATTAGAGTTGACACACATAACAACATAGCAGACCCACTCACAAAGCTACTTTATGAAAGTCACTTTGATCGTCATAAAGACAAGATGGGTATTAGATACCAGAGTGATTGGATTTAGTACAAGTGGGAGATTTAAAGGAATATGTCCTAAGTCCAATCATGTATGAGGATTTAGGAATAACTTTTATGTAATATGTTTTGATTTCATTGATATTAATAAAAGACTTGTTTTGTTTTTATTACAGGCTTTATCTATTTAAGTGTTTAAATAAGATATACCATAGTTTAGAGTAAAGCTTTTTATGGATTATGATGAGATCATAATAGTGAGACCTAAAAGATGATAACTCTAAACTTAAATAGTTCCTGGTCATAGGATTACTAACTGGTAATTAATAATCAGCAAAGATCAGTACATACTATGCTTGCTTCATTATGAAGGATGTCTGTTCTCATAGACATTTGTGTGGTGACACTATAGCTAGTATGTAGGTGCTTATTATAGAATAAGTTCATTGAACATGACTCGCCCAGCTGAACAACTGATGGAGTTCACTCACGTGTCAGCAGTTGTTCACATAGTGATAGTTGTACAAGTATCCTTAGACTTGAGTTCATCATAGTCATCTTGTGTACACTGAACTATGCTTTGGTTTAGTTCTTAGTCTCCAGGGACAATTATTAGGGCTCTACTGGGTATAGGAATTTGTACACGAAGATAGTGTATGATTAATAAAGGATCTACCCCTTCCAGTGAAGGAAGCGAATGTTCAAGGCTGATCCACTTATGCTAGTTCAGGAATCTCTGGCCAGAGTGAATGAAATTAGAAAGGTGTTTCTAATTTGCATAGAACTACGCATAGTAACTGGTAAGCAAGTGATTAAATTAGATAGGCTTGACACGAGATCCATGCCTTGTATTTAATCGGGACATTGTAGGGTAGAAGGAGTTTATTGTACGGTAACAATTCATTGAATAGGTTCTTGGTATTTTAAGCAGTGAATTCATATTATCCGGATAGTCGCGATATGCTGAGAAGTATCCCTCACAATGTAGAATAAATGTGATTTATTAATTAATCATATTTAATAAATTAGAGAATTTATATAAATAATGATAAAATAGTTTTATTATTATTTATTTCTACTGTCGGCTTAATATTGAACCTACAGGGTCACACCATAAAAAGAGAATGATTTAATGGTGGAGGAATTAATTAATAATGGCTAATAATTATTTATTTATGAAATAAATAATTAATTGGCAAATTTAATAATTGATTAAATGAGATTTAATTGATTATAAATAAATTAAGAAAAGTTCTTAATATTATTAATTAAAGGATTTAATTTTTGGAAATTAAATCAAGAGAGAGAATTATTTCTAAAGTATTTAGAAAAAGGATTAATAATTAAAAGGTGTTTTAATTATTAATGAGAATAATAAATGGAAAATAATAATAATATTTATGGAAAATTTCAGCTGAAAATTTTGCCTATAAATATACTATTATAGACCCTATTTTTATTCGAACCCCAAAACCCAAAAAGTTTAGAAAACCCAATTCTCTCCACCTCTTTCCTCCTCCTTAACATCGTTTTCTTGGTGGATACCGGTGGAGTGTTTCACACTTGAGGAGCAACTACTAAGGATCTCTGATCGTTGTCTCCGAATTATTTTAAAGGTTAGATTCGATCCCTATGTTTTTACCACAATTTATATGCTTTTATTTGGATTTTATATGTGTAAAAGTGTTTTGCCATGCCCCGCTGCGATTAAAAATCCAACAATGGTATCAGAGCCAGGTTGTATGCATATAGATCTGTGGTAAAATTTTCAGAATTTTATGTGCTTGTATGAATTAATTATGATTTTTACAAGTTATATTATGGATTAATTTTGTCTGATGAGAAATTGTTTCTCATAATAATTTTGAATGTTGATCTGGGTTCTACAAGTGTTGTAGATCGTCTGGGTATTTTTTTCATAATTTTATGATGTATAGATTATTTATTATGAATTTTTGAAGTTGTTGCAATTAAATAAAGTCATATATATATATATATAAATAAATTGTTAGTATATATATATTATGCATCTGCTGTGGTCTGTTGTGTCTGCTGTACTTTTGTTGATGGCACGGAAGAAGACAGAGAAGGTACGGCTGCACGGCATCCGAGGAAAGCAACGGCGGCTGCTGAAAAAAAAAATAAAAATAAAAAATAAGGGTGTCACGCATTCCGGGAATGCGTTACACCCTGTGGCACATTTACGGAATGCGTTACACCTTTTAATTGGTTAAAAGGGTTGTAACGCATCACCGGAATACGTTACAGGGCTTGCAACGCGTTCCTGTAATGCGTTACAGCCCGACTGTCCATATTAAAATTGATTTTATGGGAGTTTCGTAACTCCGTTTTGGGCGTGCAATATACCGTTGGATTCGTTTTTCCGAGACGGATCTAATGGAGTGATCAATTTTAGTTTATATAAAATTTTGAACTGTTTATATTTCCGAAAGTGTTTTAAAGCTGTTTTTAACTGTTTTAACTGCTTTTAAATGCTTCATGTGATACATAGATGATGTAACATGCCTACCTTGATGTTTATTCATGTTTATATATGTGATATATGCTTAGTTTATCATGCGATGATAGATTTAGGTGAACTTAAATGAACATAAGGCGTTTGTTAGACAACCTAGTATAGTGAAATTGTTTCATAACCTTAAGAATAATATTATGAATACAATCATGAGATTATTGTGTTTATGAAACACGTAATTGAATATGAATTTTCGATATGAGAGAAAGGATGATTCTGTCAACAACAGATTTCTATCTGTAAGAAAGGGTTATTAAGTGACGCATCTTGACAATGCTCCACCCAATCTGGGAATCATCTGATTATTGATTATTGATTTGAAATATTTAATTTAAAAGGAAGAATCTCTTTATAATATGATTATGATTGTAACGTAATATAATCCCTCTAAAATTAAATAATATCAAGTAGTAATTGGCCAATGATACAACGGGCTTGTGTCGGTCATAGCCTTCCAACATGATAGAAAGTAGTTCTTATTTTTGAATCATTGTCGGTTCGTGCTACAGCCGAGGGCTTTGATTTCGAAATAAGAAATACTTGTCTATTACATAGAGAAGTGTACATTGAATAAGAATCTAAAGGTCGGTACGTGCCACAACCGTGGGCCTTTGGGGACTGATTCAATTGTACGGAATGTTGGGTTAGACTTGACTTAGAATATTGAGTTTGTCGTGCCACATCCGTGACTCAATTATTCAAGAGGCTAAAGTTTGATTAGGGAATAACATAAGATGTAATTGACAAGAGTTTTCTGCCTATTGAACATTACATGGCGGTTCGTGCTACAGCCGGAGTTGTGTAATGAAATGTAGGATCCCTATTCCCACTAGCATTATGAATGCTTAATTTTTCACATAGGGGGTTGAATAAATTAGATAAACTAGTGGGAGCCACTTATGAATAAAGACCCGATTCATATAGTGTTTTAAAATGAAATCGAATATTTGCTAAGTGTTGTTATGAGTTTATCATTTACAGATTTACTTTGTACGTTATGTCTTCCGCACTATCACTCAGGAGCATACTGGATGCTCACAAATTGACTGGTCCTAATTATGCTGACTGGCTTCGAAACTTGAGAATTGTTCTCAGGATTGAGAAGCTGGAATATGTGATTGACTCACCTAAGCCTACTGAACCTGCTAGTGATGCACATAATGATGAACATGTTGTGTATCGTAAGTGGATAGATGATGCAAATGTTGCACAATGCATCATGCTAGCTTCCATGAACATTGAGCTACAGAAGCAACATGAGCATATGGATGCTCACACTATCCTAATGCATCTACAAGAGTTGTATGATGTGGCGGGGAGGATAGCTCGATATGAGATATCGAAGGAGCTGTTCGGTTGTAGGATGTCTGAGGGATCATCTGTGAATGACCATGTACCTAAGATGATCAATTTGGTTGAACGTCTTGGACAACTTGGTTTTGCCATGGATGGGGAGCTGAGCCAAGACTTGGTCTTGCAATCGCTTCCAAGTTCGTTCTCGCAGTTTGTTGTGAACTTTCACATGAATAAGTTGGATGTCAGCCTGCCTGAACTCCACAACATGTTGAAGACTGCAGAATCGAATTTTCCCCCTAAGAAGAGTTCTGTTCTTCTAATTGGTGAAGGTTCCAATCCTAAGAAATGGAAGAGGAACCCTTCCAAGAAGAAGAAAGTAGGTGAAGAAAAGCCGGTTCCAGCAAAAGCTGAAGACCCCAAGAGCAAAGTTGTTTACTTTCACTGTAACAAGGTAGGGCACTGAAAGAGGAACTGCAAGGTTTACGTTGCAGAATTGAAGAAGAAGAAGAAGGGTAGTGAGACTACCGCTTCTGATTCAGGTATGTTCATGATAGAAGTGAATATGTCATTAAATCAAATTTCTACTTGGGTATTAGATACCGCCTGTGGTTCTCAAATCTGCAATTTGTTGCAGGGACCAAGGAGAATTAGGACTCTTGAGGAAGAGGAGGTGATTCTACTGATGGGAAATGGAGCAAGAGTTGCTGCTGAAGATGTAGAATCATTTCATTTACATATGCCTACGGGCAAGACTATTGTTTTAAATAATTGTTATTTTGTTCCCTCGATTGTGAGGAATATTATTCCCATGTTAGACTTGGCTGGATTTTCATTTATTATTGAGAATAATGAATGTTCTATTCTTAGAGATAATATTCTTTATGGACGTGGTACTTTAAATAATGGTCTGTATAAATGTGACATAATTTACTTCAGATTGAACAAACTAATAAAAGAAATGGGATGATGAAAATCTCACTTCATAGTGGCACTGCAGTCTCCATTTAGTAGACATGGAGAGAGGACTGCAAATTTGCTAGGAATGGTACACACAGATGTATGTGGACCAATGTCTAAGCAAGCCATGGGTGGATTTTTATACTTCATTACTTTCATAGATGATAGATCTAGATTTGGATATGTGTTTGATGAAACACAAGTCTGAAGCCTTTGAAAATTTCAAAGAGTATAAGTATGAAGTGGAGAAACAAACCAAACATAGTATTATAATTCTTCGATTAGATCGAGGTGGTGAATACTTTAATGGAGTGTTTCTAGATTATCTCAAAGTAAATGGTATAGTCTCCCAGTGGACTCCTCCAGATTGATATCTGAAAGGAGAAATTGAACATTGTTAGACATAGTTCGGTCCATGATGAGCTATGCAAATCTTCCAGTATTCCTATGGGGTTATGCATTGGAAACCTCAGCATATTTACTGAATAAGGTGCCTTCCAAAATCTGTTCCTCAAACTTCGTATGAGATATGGAAAGAAAGGAAACCGAGTCTTAAACACGTTAAGATTTGGGGATGTCCAACTTATGTCAAGTAAGTTGACCCAGATAAGCTGGAATCTCGATCCGTAAAATGTAGTTTTGTGGGATATCCTAAAGAAACTTTAGGTTATTACTTTTACACCGATCATCGTGTGTTTGTCTCTAGACATGCTACCTTCTTGGAAAAGGAGTTTATCCTTGAAGGAAATAGTGGGAGCAAAATTGAACTTGATGAATTTCAAGAAGCACAAACTACTACGGTTCAAGTGGAAACACCTGTTCTGACTGAACAACCTTTTGTGGAACAGCCCATTCATAGATCAGGGAGAGTGTCTCGTCAACCTGAGAGGTAATATGGCCTTTTCATTAAGAATGACAATGAGTTGTCGATCATTGATGATGACGACCCTGTGACCTATAATGAGGCTATGAGTAGTGTTGACTCAGAGAAATGGCATAGTGCCTTGAAATCCGAAAAGGAATCTATATATACGGTATACGAAAGAATGATTGGAGCAGATGGCCAGGTGGAGACCTCTAAGGCCAGGCTTGTGGCAAAAGAATTCAAACAAAGGCAATGGATTGACTTTGATGAAACCTTTTACCTGTAGCCCTGTTATAATCAGTTCAGATTTTGCTTGCGATTGCTGCTTACTACGACTATGAGATCTGGCAAATAGCCAGATGGTTTTCTTTCCAAGGGAAATAAAAGCCTAGTGTGTAAGCTACTGTGAACCATATGTGGTTTAAAGCAAGCTTCTCGAAAGATGGAACATTCATTTTGATGAGACAATCAAAGAATTTGATTTTATCAAAAACGAAGATGAACCATGCGTCTACAAAAGGGTAAGTTGGAGCACGGTAACATTTCTTGTATTATTGAATTAGAGTTGACACACATAACAACATAGCAGACCCACTCACAAAGCTACTTTATGAAAGTCACTTTGATCGTCATAAAGACAAGATGGGTATTAGATACCAGAGTGATTGGATTTAGTACAAGTGGGAGATTTAAAGGAATATGTCATAAGTCCAATCATGTATGAGGATTTAGGAATAACTTTTATGTAATCTGTTTTGATTTTATTGATATTAATAAAAGACTTGTTTTGTTTTTATTACGGGCTTTATCTATTTAAGTGTTTAAATAAGATATACCATAGTTTAGAGTAAAGCTTTTTATGGATTATGATGAGATCATAATAGTGAGACCTAAAAGATGATAACTCTAAACTTAAATAGTTCCTGGTCATAGGATTACTAACTGGTAATTAATAATCAGCAAAGATCGGTACATACTATGCTTGCTTCATTATGAAGGATGTCTGTTCTCATAGACATTTGTGTGGTGACACTATAGCTAGTATGTAGGTGCTTATTATAGAATAAGTTCACTGAACATGACTCGCCCAGCTGAACAACTGATGGAGTTCACTCACGTGTCAGCAGTTGTTCACATAGTGATAGTTGTACAAGTATCCTTAGACTTGAGTTCATCATAGTCATCTTGTGTACACTGAACTATGCTTTGGTTTAGTTCTTAGTCTCCAGGGACAATTATTAGGGCTCTACTGGGTATAGGAATTTATACACGAAGATAGTGTATGATCAATAAAGGATCTACCCCTTCCAGTGAAGGAAGCGAATGTTCAAGGCTGATCCACTTATGCTAGTTCAGGAATCTCTGGCCAGAGTGAATGAAATTAGAAAGGTGTTTCTAATTTGCATAGAACTACACATAGTAAATGGTAAGCAAGTGATTAAATTAGATATGCTTGACACGAGATCCATGCCTTGTATTTAATCGGGACATTGTAGGGTAAAAGGAGTTTATTGTACGGTAACTATTCATTGAATAGGTTCTTGGTATTCTAAGCAGTGAATTCATATTATCCGGATAGTCGCGATATGCTGAGAAGTATCCCTCACGATGTAGAATAAATGTGATTAATTAATTAATCATATTTAATAAATTAGAGAATTTATATAAATAATGATAAAATAGTTTTATTATTATTTATTTCTACTACCGGCTTAATATTGAACCTACAGGGTCACACCATAAAAAGAGAATGATTTAATGGTGGGGGAATTAATTAATAATGGCTAATAATTATTTATTTATGAAATAAATAATTAATTGGAAAATTTAATAATTGATTAAATGAGATTTAATTGATTATAAATAAATTAAGAAAAGTTCTTAATATTATTAATTAAAGAATTTAATTTTTGGAAATTAAATCAAGAGAGAGAATTATTTCTAAAGTGTTTAGAAAAAGGATTAATAATTAAAAGGTGTTTTAATTATTAATGAGAATAATAAATAGAAAATAATAATAATATTTATGGAAAATTTCAGCTGAAAATTTTGCCTATAAATATACTATTATAGACCCTATTTTTATTCGAACCCCAAAACCCAAAAAGTTTGGAAAACCCAATTCTCTCCACCTCCTTTCTCCTTCTTAACATCGTTTTCTTGGTGGATACCGGTGGAGTGCTTCACACTTGAGGAGCAACTGCTAAGGATCTCTGATCGTTGTCTCCGAATTATTTTAAAGGTTAGATTCGATCCCTATATTTTTACCACGATTTATATGCTTTTATTTGGATTTTATGTGTAAAAGTGTTTTGGCATGCCCCGCTGCGATTAAAAATCTAACAACAACTACACACCTAATAAATATGCTCCTAGAAAAATCTGTGTTAAGTTTGGTAGTGTTAATTATCTGTCTGTTAATTGCAAATCTGTTATGCCTGCCCCTATGTCTGCACCTCCCTCATTTCCTAGCATGCCCATAATTTCTATGAATGTTATGCCTGCACAGAATTTGAATGCACAAGTTGCTAATATGTCATTTGCACAAAATGCTTACTATACTGCGTTTAGTATGCCTCAAATGCCATTTAGCATGCATTACTGGAATAACATGTTTGCACATAATATGCCATTTCATGTCAATCAACATGTACATGATAATTATGCTATTATGAATGGTTTTCAAAGCCCTACTATATTGACCAAGGTTGAATCTCAATCACCTAAGTCAAATGAGAACAAGCCTAAGAAACCTAAAAAGAAGGCTAATAAGGCAGGACCCAGGGAAACTTGGGTACCAAAATCAACTTGATTTGGTTTTGATGTGTGCAGGGAAACATAAAGAATCTTTGGTATTTGGATAGTGGTTAATCAAGGCACATGATTGGAGATTCTACCCTACTCACTGAGTTCAAGGAGAGAGCTGGCCCAATTATCACTTTTGGAGATGGCAGCAAAGGGTATAATGTGGGATATGGCTTGATTTCTAAAGACAATGTCATTATTGAAGAAGTTTCTCTAGTGTATGGACTCAAACATAATCTTTTGAGTGTCAGCCAACTTTGTGATAAGGGCAACTCAGTAACATTCAATTCTGAAGCCTGCGTTATTACAAACAAGAAGGACAATAAAGTGGTTCTCACTGGATTAAGAAAAGAAAATATTTACTTAGCTGACTTCAACTCATCAAGTGCAAACTCAATTACTTGTCTTTTCAGCAAAGCAAGTCAAGATGAAAGTTGGTTTTGGCACAAGAAACTGTCCCATTTGAACTTCAAGACTATGAATGAATTAGTCAGGAAAGATCTTGTAAGAGGCATTCCTCAAGTTGAGTTCTCAAAGGATGGATTGTGTGATACCTGTCAAAAAGGAAAATAGATAAAGGCATCATTCAAAAATAATTTTGAATCTACAATTGAAGAACCTCTACAACTTCTTCACATGGATTTTTTTAAACCAGTCAATTTATTGTCAATCTCAAAGAAAAGATATTGCCTAGTGATTGTTGATGATTTCTCAAAGTTCACTTGGACATATTTTCTCAAATATAAAGATGAAGCTAGTGAAATCATTATAAATCATATAAGACAAGTCAACAATCATCTTGATCTCAAAGTTAGAAGAATCAGGAGTGACAATGGAACCGAGTTCAAGAATTCTGTTATGAGATTATTTTGTGAAGAAAATGGAATCATGCATGAATTTTCAGCAGCTAGAACTCCACAACAAAATGATATGGTGGAAAGAAAGAACATGTCTCTTATTGAAGCTGCAAGAACAATGTTAGAAGAATCGAAGTTACCAACTTACTTTTGGGCTGAAGCTGTGAATATTGCATGCTATACTCAGAATATTTCTTTGGTCAATCAAGGAAAATGCATGATCCCTATCAATTGTTCAAGAATAGGAAGCCAACATTAAACTTTCTTCATGTCTTTTGCTGCAAATGCTATATTCTAAGGAATCAAACTGAGCAACATGGAAAGTTAGATGCCAAAGCAGATAAAGGCATTTTTGTTGGGTATGTAGTTGGAAAAGCATACAGAGTCTACAATCTCAGAACCAATATTGTTATAGAATCTGTACATGTTATGTTTGATGATAAGTAGATTGAAGGGCTGCAAGATGAAGGTTTCCACGAAAACCTCAAATTTGACAATGTTGAGATGGTTTATGATGATAGTGAAGATGAAAGTGATCAAGAAATAATCTCTAAGGATAATGCAGAAAAGTCAGCAACAAATGAAGCACATAATTCAACATCCGTCAAGAGACAAAGTGCATCATCCGTCGAGAGACAAATTACATCATTCGTCAAAAGGCAAAGATCAACATCCGTTAAGACATCAATAGAAGTTGAAAGTCAATACAGATCACACTTAGAAAGGACCCCAACTTCAAGTCAAAGATCCACAAACTAATGGGGGTTTCTTCTAATCAAAACTCAGTCACACATCAAGATAACTATGAGGCCTCTTCATCTAGATCTAATCTACCTTAACAAAGAAAATGGACTAGAGATCACCAATTTGAACTTATTATTGGTGATGCAACTTCAAGAGTGCATACTAGGAAACTAACTCAAGAAAAATGTCTATACCGTAACTTTCTATCTCAGGAAGAACCAAATAAGGTAGAAGAAGCTTTGTTTGATCCTGATTGGGTTTAGCTATGCAAGAAGAGCTAAACCAATTTAAAAGGAACAAAGTTTGGAAGCCGGTACCCAAACCTAAAGGCAAAAAATCCTATTGACACCAAATGGGTATTCAGAAACAAGATGGATGAAAATGGCATAGTAGTCAAGAACAAAGCTAGATTGGTTGCTAAGGGCTATTGTCAACAAGAAGGAATAGATTTTAATGAAACACTTGCTCATGTCGCAAGACTTGAAGCCATCAGAATATTTCTAGCCTATGCTAATTTCAAAGTCTATCAGATGGATGTCAAAAGTGTATTTCTGAATGGAGATTTGGAGGAGGAAATTTATGTCAGTCAGCCTCCTGGTTTTGAAGACCCCAACTTTCCAAAATATGTCTATTATCTCTTGAAAGCACTTTATGGCTTGAAGCAAGCATCTAGAGCGTGGTGTGATACTTTGTCAAAGTTCCTTTTAGAAAATCACTTCACAAGAGGAACTGTTGATAAAACTCTTTTCTTTAAAAATGTTAATGGCTCTAGCATACTTGTTCAGATTTATGTAGATGATATTATATTTGGCTCTATAAATTAGAAACTTTACAAAAAGTTTGCCAAATTGATGCAAAGTAAGTATGAAATGAGTATGATGGGAGAACTAACTTACTTTCTTGGTTTACAAGTTAAACAAGTTGGTGATGGAATATTCATTAGTCAAACCAAATACATTTATGATCTTTTAAAGAAATTTGACTTAATGGATTGCACATCTGCAAAAACTCACGTGGCCACTGCCCCTATACTTGAATTGAACGCTACTGAAAAGTCTGTGGACATTTCAAGTCATAGAGGCATGATTGGCTCACTTTTATATTTAATAACTAGTAGGCTAGATATAATGTTTGCTACTTGTTTTTGTGCTAGATTTCAAACTGATCTTAGAGAATCTCATTTAGTAGCTAATAAGAGAATTTCCAGATATCTCAAAGGAACACAAAAACTTGGAATTTGGTATCCTAGAGATTCTGGTTTTGATCAAATTGGTTATTCAGATGCAGATTATGCAGGTTGTAAAATTGACTGAAAAAGTACAACAGGATTCTGTCAATTTCTGGAAAACAAGCTAATGTCCTGGTTTAGTAAGAAACAAAATTCAGTTTCTACTTCTATAGTTGAGGCTGAATATATTGTTGCTGGAAGTTGTTGTGCACAGATTTTATGGATGAAAAATCAATTATTGGATTATGGTCTACAAGTGGAAAGGATTCTAATCTTCTGTGATAACACAAGTGCCATTTCCATTACTGAAAATCTTGTGCAACATTCAAGGACACAACACATTGACATCAAGTACCACTTCATTAGTGAACATGTCATGAATGGTACTGTGGAACTCCATTAAGTGAGAAGCAATTTACAGACATCTTTACCAAGAAACTTGATGAGTCCACCTTTACTAGGTTGGTAAGTGAGTTAGGTATGCTTGATTATTCCTAAATTGTTTTGATGTCTAAGAAATTTAAAATGCATCCAGAATCAAATTTGATTTTTCCCATAAAGATGAAATTTTGGCTTAGTAAAAATTTGCATCTCGACGGATGTTCATTATCCGTCAAAAATGAATATCCGTTGAATTTTATTATCTGTTGAAAAATCAAATATTATTTTGGGTACTTTTTATCTAGACGGATATTTGTTTAATCTTCATTCGTCAAATTATTGTAATCATAGCCGTTAATTCTATTTCTTATCTGTGGAATTTACTTATAGTCTGTAAGTATATCTCGATGGATAACCTTTAGAATTTCTACAGTTTATTTTATTTTAAACGGCTATTTTAGGCAAATTTCATTGGGCACTTTATTTTACTTTTTAATTTTTACTTGTCTATCTTTGAGAAAGTATAAAAGCCCCATTTCATTTTCTATTTTACTTTTATCTTTCTCAAGCAATTTCTACTAACTCTCTTCGTCTCCAAAGCAAAAATCCCTTTTTCTGCAACTACTTTCAATCACAGCAGTGGCACCATTAGTCAAAATCATGTCTTAAACTAGGTTTGTATATGAAAAGAAAACTTTGTAGCATTGGTGAACAAGGAGATTGCTGCTTCTGAGGACTATCACAAAATGATGGACTTTATTCGAGGCTGTAAACTGAGTTATGCTATGCTTGAATCTCCGGTCATCTATTGTGAAGTTGTTGAGGAGATTTGGACCACTGTCATGTTCAATTCAAAAGATAAGACCATTACCTTCTCTCTCAAAGGTAAGGACCATTGTATTAACTATGATACACTACAAGCACACTTTAAACTGCCTGAAAATAACACTCTTGTTCCACACACAGACACAAAGGTGAGCAACATACTTACTTCTATGGATTATTCTCTCAATCTTACCAAATTAGGTGAGGTTAGGAGAATGGGCCTTAAGAAAGAGTGGATCTTTCTCTATGATTCTTTTGTTAAGGCATTTTCTGGAAAAATTAGTAATTTTGATGTTGTTAGCTATTCTATTGTTAATATGCTTTACATGCTTCTGAGTGATAAGTATTTTAATTTCAGTAATTCTGTAATGTATGAGCTAGGGTACAATCCAGGAAACATTAAAAAAAGGTCTAAGAACATTTATTATGCTAGATTCTTTATGTTGCTAGCTAATTTTATTTATGAGGATCTTGTAATTGAGAACCCAACCAACAAGCTTGATTGTTGGGTTCAGGAAAAGAGAGTTCTTGCAGATTTGAGCAGGAATAATCTCAACAATGAAGTGCCTCTCAACTATTTTCCAATCTTTGAGGCACAATAGGTAGATGAGGTAGTTTCTTCTGCTCCAATCTCTACCCAACCACAAACTTCTTTGCAAATAACTGTGGTTATGACATATGTGACAGTGACCAAACAGTTGCCTATCCAAGCCACAAAATCAAAAATCTCTAAATCCAAGTCAAAGAAAACCCACTCTAGTTCCTCTCAAAAGAAACTAGTTTTAAAATCTACCAAACACCAAGAGGAGAGTGTGCAGGGTGGTGAGCTAGGTGAGGGACAAGGTAAAAATAAAAAAACCCTAAGGATAAGGAGAATGAGGTAAGTGAAATCCAAACCAACCACATTGCAGTCTCCCAACAGACTGTAATGCTTAATAAGGACTTAAGCTCATTGCTAATTGCATCCTCCCAAAAGGATGTGACTATTGAAATAAGCTCTCAACCAAGATCATAGGCCAAAAGGGTTAGGGACACAGACCAACCTCAAACCTATATTAGAAAGAAGAAATCTAAACCAATTGGGGAATCACAGGGTGCACACACAGTACCAACTGCAGTCAAAGACTCGGTTACTGTACCATCTCAAAGTCAGATTGATGTGGCTCCAATAAATATGGAGTCACAGCCAAAATCTTTAATTATTGAAACACCTCACACACATAATTCTCTCACAAACTCACTGGATGTGGATATGATAAACACATCAATTCCTGATTCTCCATCTTTAACTCTCATGGAGGAGTCAAAATCTCAAGCAAGTGAGCATCATCTTTTGGATGATTTTTTGACTCGCCATTCCTTTCTGATTCTACTAATAAATCTGTGCATAATCTCAAATCAATCACCACATATTCTACAGTCATTTCTACTCAAAACTCTATCATTTCTACTCTCTCGACGGATATTCATCATTCGTCGATTAGTGATTGTATCTCGACGGATATGCTTAATAGCAATTATCCGTTGAATTTCTCAACTACTATTTCGACCGATATTTCTCATCTGTTGAAAGTCTTTGCACAACCTGAAATTTTAACAAATGTTACAAGTGCAGATGACTTAGTGGTTGTTCAATCACTATTAGGATTTAGGGAAGGGAGTGAACTGAGTGAGAGGCTGAGTTGCTCTCAGGCAAAAGGAGAGGAAATGAGTGACCTATTGCATGTTATTTCTTCTAGCATGGCAAGAGTGAGTGAGAGGAGTCCCACCTTAGATGGTGAGGGTGAGGGTGTGAGGGTGGGAAACCAAGGGAAGCCCTTGATACAAGAAAAGAGATATCATGAGAGAAAGGCAGGTACATCTGAATGGGAAGAGCCCATTGTTAGTGAGTTAAGGGATGTCAATGAGGCTGAAAAGAAATAGTTATTTCAGCAAGAATATCAAGTTGTTTTAAACTCTATTTCTTTTGAGGCTGATGCATTTACTCATCCTGTTCCATCTTATCAAACTCTAGCTGAACAGGGGAATGAGGCTGCTGAGAGGGAATTAAACTTGGTGCATACAATAGCTTCCATGCTAAGGGCCAAAGATGTAATCACTTACTTCCTCAATTGGTGAGGATTTTGAGTATAATTCTGCAGCCTCTGGTGATTCTTTTGGTGGTGATTCTCTTGGGGAGGATGTTGAAGAAATAAGCGTGGATATAGGGGGAGAGACTGAAACTCCAGATTGGATGTTCTCAAAAGACTGCAATCTTCATCAATTCAAGTCTACCTTGTTCAAGGTAGTTCATGAAACTCAAGCTGCCATTCAAGCCACCAACAATACCGGCACCAAGAAACTTCTGCAAGTTTATTTGGAGTCTCTACAGTTGCATAAAATTCAAGCTCTTCAACATCATCAAACTATAGATGTACTAAAACATGATTTGGCTCAAGTCAAGGAAGCTCTCTACAAGAAACTGGATGCTAAACTTCCTGATACTACAATGACCAATCTCAATCTAAATCTCAGGAAAGAGTATGACTTGAATAACAAAGTTGAGAATCTGGGTTCAAGACTTTCTAAAGTTGAAGACTCAGTTGCTCAAATACTTTCCAACTGTTATGGATAGAAAACTAGGGTGTACTAATTCTTGTATTTACTACTAGGGTTCGTGAGCTTCGAGGCTCGATTTGACTGCTCTTGTGTTTCGTGACTCGATCTGCCTTTAACAAGATGCCTGCGTACCTTGCTGATTGCCAAGGATCAATTCAAAAATATAGTTCAGATTTGTGGGGTGAGGCCCCTTCTATAGATGTTGGGAGTCCTTGAATCGGACTAGGGTTAGGAGACTTGGTGGACAAGTCTCAGAATTAGAATGGACTTTGGAGTCCTACAACGCCGGAAGTTGATTCCTTATCCTATGGGATTTCTTGGAGGCTAATCTCCAAGGAATTGTGTCCTTATTTGGACTTTATCATCAGCTGATTTATCCCTTATTAATTAATTATGAAATTAATTAATATTCAGGATTTTGGGCCCTTTCTAACGGGCTTTAGTGTCAGCCCAATTTTGGTATAATTAATGCAATATTAATTACGTAATCAGGGTTTATTTTACCCCCTATCACCAACCAACAAACTCAAACTCAACTGCTACAACAATTGGTGGCTGCTCAGACTTCCAAACCTGCACAACTTGATGCTAACAAAAAGGGGGAGAAAGATGCTATTGTCTAAGCTAGTGAGGGGAGAAGGATTTGCAAATTCAAGTCAGCAAAGTAATTGTTCCTGCCATTACTTTCTCAAAGCCACCAGTTCTAGATGGCATTGATTTGATCAATATTACAACAGTTGAGCTCAGGCTGAATGAACAAATGAAGCAAATTAATGAGAAGATTGAAAAGGTTTTCGGTCCAATTGCAAAGCAAGATAAATATGTGAAACACTTCACACAATTGAGACAAATCCCTCTCAGTGAAATGAGCTTGAAGAACATGGAGAGAGGTCAAACCTCTGCTAGAAGAAAGCCAAAGACCAATGTCATCTTGTAGCCCAAGAAACATTCAATAAAACATTCTACCAAGAATTCTTTGGACCTAGTCTATGCAACTCCTCAGCCAGATGAAAAGAAATTGCTTGGTCAATCTATTGCTCACATCAAAGATCTAAGAGATTCAGTTTTAAAGAAAAGGATAAAAAAAGTCTACAGAAATGGAAAAGAAATTTGTGTGATGGCTGGACATCCACAATTTTCAGAAGCCAAAAAAGAAGAAAAGTTGAGACTTAAGAAACAGAAAAAGCAGGTGGCCTTAGAAGCTAAGAAAAAGGTTGAAAAGATTGCTACCAAATCAGAAGCTGAGAAGCCTGCTACTATCACTGAAACTGAGAAACTGGAGGGACCAATGCGGAAAATTGGAAAAAGGATGAGAAAGGAAACAACCAAATGGAAGCTGGATTTTGGAGAAGAAGAAGATAAAGAAGATGAACCTGAGCCTACCCAGTCTACTACTTCAAATTAACCAACCTTGCCCATAATGGAGCAAGCTGAATTCAAGGTCAATCCTGAGATAAATTTTCATGGTGAACCAATAATTCCTAAGGATGAACCAATAGACTGGGAAATCCTACCAATTCTTGATCTTAATCTCCCAATCCCAACCTACTCCAAGAGAAAAAAGAATATACCAAGCAAGCCAGTCAAATATGTCTCATCGAAATCCAAAATCTACCCAAATTAAGGTTCCACAGGCTCTAATCGAAGCTCATTTCGTGCAGAAGCAGTCGACCAGAATCCTGACCAATATTCGGTCAGGATCATTTCTATTTTGACCGAATAACGCTCCCATTTGATCTTGGTCATGCGTCACTTCGATCAGGAACCTTCGACCAGGAATCCTGGCTGATTTTGGTCAGGGCTTGACGTTGACTTCTGGATTTTCTGACCGAATTAAGGGTATGTAAATCCTGATCAAAGTTTTATTCGACCAGGACCTTTTGATCAGGATCTTGGCCTTAATTTAGGTCAGAATTTCCTGTTTCTTGATCGAATTAAGGGCCTGTAAATCCTGATCGTGCAATACTTGAACTATGACCAATCGATCAGAATTCCAGACCGGAATTAATTAAGGATTTTTAATTCTTGATTTGATTTTGATTTTTTGATTTTTTGGGCCAATCCTTTAATCCTTGGGCCTCTCATTGGGCTTTTTTTATCATGGGCCTTTTCTTTGGGCCCAATGTTTACAGGCTTCCTCTCTGGGCCCAATTTTCTGGGCTTTCTTAACTACTGGCCCTTATGCTGGGCTAATTATTGGGCTTTTTGGGCCTTTTCTTTTTGCCAGGCTTTTCAACTGGGCCTATAATATGGGCTTGCTATAACTGTTTTCAAGCCTTAAAACATCGGACTCTCTAGATCTTTCTAGAGTTCTCTAAAATATACATATATATACACACAAATATATATGTGTTTTATATATTTTGTTTAGGTTATTCAGGAATCTTCCAGAATTGGGCCTAAGAACTTAGTTGGGCTTTATTGACCTGTTACAGCCGGTTAGAATTCTAGTTTTACAGTCCCAATGACCGGCTGGGGGGGTTATATAAATGAGGGGGAGTGAAGTGAAATCCCACACTTCACTTTCTCATTTCTCATTTCTAAAAGTTCTCCTCCTCTCTCTCAAACTTTCAACAACCTTCAAGAGTTCTCGGTAGGAAAACATCCTTTTCCGGCCACCTTCCTCCTCCTTCCATGGCTTCCAGTTTTCATCTTCCTCCATTAATGGCAAATAAGAGTTCTGAGAAGGTAGTTAAGATCACTTATGCTTCCAAACGAGGTACGATATCGAAATCCACTCTTCTTATATGTCGTTGCTAGATATGATTAACACTAGGGGGATGAATACCCATCTAATGCTCATTTAGATTCATTTGACTATTATAACAAATGGTACAATGTAGATGCTATCAATAAGCTTAACACAGTCTATAACGTTCGTCCCCCTCTTAGGATAGTTTCTGCTGAAGGTGGCGATCGCACATGCCACTGGAAGCCTGACACTTTATTCATTTATACAGACGCCCTTACTGCGGGGCTTAGGTTTCCTTTCCATGAGTTCGTCCCCATTTTATTAGCAGACTTACAAATTAGTCCTTGTCAGCATCCCCCTAATGCCCGGAGAAACATTTTATGTTTCATGGTCATGTGTCTTAGAAGTGGTTTCCCTCTCTCGATAGCTGTGTTTAGGAAAATTTTCCAGTGTTACAACAGTTCCCAAAATTATTGTGGCTGAGTTTATATTAGACAAAGGCCCAAATTTAAACAAATTTTTAACAGTGCTTTGATCCCCGATAATAACCAACATTAGAGGGATAACTTTGTTGGGCTTAGGTGGGAGAATGGAGAATGGGGCACACTCTTTAGATCCTCCTTTGGGAAGGTCAGCGATGGTAGCCCCGAATCCATTCACCTGTCTCCCGAAGAGACTATCATATATAATGAGCTAATTAAGGATAATGGTGAAACTCCCAGCTGGATTTATTAGAGGAGTTTTCTCTGATCCATGTGGGGCTTTCCTCAGTTTGTGTGCAGGGTATTTTCTTCCCTTCTTATTTTCACTTTCTTTCATGCATTATTGACACCACTTATTCTTGTTTTTCCTTTATTTATGCAGCTGCCAAGGAAATCAACGAAGATAACTTATCTGTCATTGAAGAAACAGCGAGGATGAAAAAGGCCCGGCTTACGGGGTTGGATCCACGGGGCAAGGCTCTGGAGCCCAGTTTTCTGAGGAAACAGAAGGAGCCTATGGTGGAGGCTTCTTCTGGGGGAACTGAAACCCCAATTGCTCCTGCTTCTGCTGCTGCTCCCGCTTCTGCTGCTGCTCCCGCTTCTGCTGCTACTGGTCTTTCCAGCCTCTCTGAGGGTTCCGTCGAGGGGATACCGTGATTGGATCCATGAAACATGCATGAGATTGGTCCTACCACTCTGTGACCCCTAAGGACTTCACTGATATCGTGGCGGGTCCGAATTTGGAGATGATAAAGCTTATGGGTGCTCAGTCTTTTGCCTCGGTATGGTCTTTCCTCTTAAACTCCTTTTTCCTTTATATAATCGTAGATTTCTCTTGCCTTACGCTCATTCTTTATTATTTTGTTCAGTCAAATGTTTATATCCAAGAGACTATGAGGCAAGCCGACTCTTGGAAGAAGACCTAGGATAATACGGACAATGCCCTCAGGAGGCAACAGAGGAAGTATACTTCGCTAGAGAGGAAGATGAAGCGCAAGGAGGAGGAGCTAGGAGAGGCAAATGTCGAGCTGGTCACTCTGAGGGCCGAAAAGGATGGAGCGATTGATTCTTATTTGGACTCGGAGGAGTTTACTCAGTCCATAAGGGTTAGGGACAACACAGTGTTCCCTGGGTTTTTTAGGACTAGTTGGGACACAGCCCTTGGGACCGTGAACGAGGCTTGTCCCGATATTAACCCGACAGACTATGTGTGACCCGATGATGAGACTCTACTACGGAGGTTTCGTACCCGCGTAGTTATCTCGGATGATATCCCTCAGGACAAGCTTCTCCATCCTCTAGAGTCGTCTTCCAGGGCCGCAACAGCGGATCTCAGCTCTTCTTCTTCCGAGACCGGCACTGTTGAGACGTCGAGCGAGAGTGGAGGAGATGACGAGATGGATGTTGAGGGCACCTTTGCTTCTTAGAGTTTTTATTAGCCCTGCGTGGCTTTGTTATTTATTGTTCAAAACTTATATTAATATCATTTATTGATCGTACTTTATGCTTTTTATTTGAATTCATGCACTTAATGTAATATCCCATATTTTCATATATTATTTTTATTTGAAATTGTTTATGTGATTTTATGTGAATTTTAGTAAATTATATGATAATTGGAATTGATGTTTGGGTGTTTATATGTGATATTATTTGAGTATTTGAATTTTTATATGTCCAGAATAAAATATAGATAATTGTGAAATTTTTCTGGTAATTTTTGGATTGTTATATGATTTATAATGATTTATAAATTTATTAATTATTTTCTGAATAATTACAAAATTATTTTATAAAGCCGGGAATCGTTCAACTTCAACTGTTTTTACGTTTTAGAACCCGAAACTCTTTCGAAAACTCCTACCTAACCTAATCTGGTAATTCCGGACATTTTCCGTGTTTTAACTTTTTCGATCCGGATTACGGTTTAACCCGTGCGCGGCCCGGCGCAAGATTTTCAATACGATAACCATTTCGATAAATCAACAAAACCCGTATTCTCGAGAGACGGGATATTTTTACATTATTTTGGTATATGGTATTTTATGAAAAGCTCAGTTTTGATAATTATCCAATTCTGGTATGAAATTGTATCATTTTTATAGTTACTTAGCGGCTAAGTAATCTATTTTTGGATCATTTTGTAGTTACTTAGCGGCTAAGCAACTAATTTATCGATCCAAAACGATCCAGAACGAACCAATATTCCGTAAATATAAATAACCTATTTCTTATTTCATTTATTTCATTTATTCAGTTGCAACCAGTAAAAAATACAGTAAATACAGAAAAAAAACCCAAGAAACCGATACGTTCCTGAGGATCAATCGCGCGAACGAAGGCGTTATCGAACTCCGATTCGGGCGTGCAGCATATCAAAACGAAGCTCTCAAAATCTTCTTTCTGAATCAATCATCAGTTTTTGCCCAGGAATCAATGTATTTTTCCTATTTAATTATTTTAATTCAAATAATTTAGTGAATAAAATATGAATTTTGCAAACATGATTATTGGAGTGTTTTGATGATTCCATGTTATAGAGCATATTTTTTTGGTCAATTTCACATATTATACTTCAAAAATAGAGTTCAATATCATGTAGTAATTGAAGTTTGATTTTTCTGAAATTTTTTAAAAAGCTGTTCTTGGTGTTCTTGAAGAGTTCTGAAAATCAAAGTCACTTTTGAAGGTGTTATTGAACACCAAATCACAAGTATTTGTAACCGTTGTGAAGCCCTTGATGAGAGCTATCTGTTCGTACTTGTTTCATCAACAGAGGTTGATTATTTAATAATTTCATTTTTTTCAATATTATTAGTTAAATTCGGTTTTGGATTTTGAATACTTGTTTGATGATTGTGATGACTGAATATGATTGTACGTATTCTGAGGATTATTTTCATATATAGATTGTTAAATTTGGTTTAGTATTTAGTAAAAACAGGATTTTCGCCGGAAAACCGACTTGAATCCGTAAGTTTTGATCAGAAAATGATATTGATGGATCGTTGATAGTTGTTGTTGGTTTAGATGAGTTTTTGAGATCGCAGAGGTCATTTTGGCATCAAAACCCGGCTGAACCTGTACGTTTTAGCCGTATTTTTGATCGCCGGAACTCGGCCGGAAATCTGGAGAATTTCCAGAAAACCGGAGAGCCACCGACCATGTTCTTCACTCCGGCCACCGTTTGATTCAGTGGGGAAGGTGACCCCAAATCCAAAACCTGTTTCTGCCTTTTCTGATTTAAAAATATTTCAAAATTCATTTTATTTTCCAAAAATCATTTATTTTACTTTCAAAAATCATTTATTTATGATCTTAAATTCTAAAAATTATTTCCTTAATTATTTTAAATTCTTAAAATTATTTTCTTGTATTACTTTCAAAACTCAATTTGATTTAATTATTTATAATTTATTTTAGATAATTATTTATGAGTATAATCAATTGATTAATTCATTTAATCAATTAATTTTATTTATAAATAGTTAAATAAATATAAATTATTTATAATTAATTCAAATAATTCTTAAAAATTATTTTTAAGCTTTTAAAAATTATAGTTTGGTATTTAAAAATCAATTATTATTATTATTAATTGATTTATTCTCATTTAATTCTTATTTTATTTGTAATAAATAAACCGTTCGTCCGTTTAATACGAAACGAACGCCTCTAGACTCAGAAAAATATTCTGCTTTCAATAAAAATATTTTCGAGACCCAAATCCTTTTGTTTCAAAAGGTTGCTTGTTTTATAAGTCATTCTGAGTCAATTATTAATCGATAAATCATATTTTTGGCCCGATTTTAGTTTTAAGCGTATCGAGTCAAACCTTTTGACGAACCGAGGCATGTGTGATATGAATTATGTGATACGTGAGTTATGTGCTTATGTGCTATGTGAATTAAGTGTGTACGTGGGTCAAGAGTCCTGTGTTTGACTGTCTTCTTTATTTGTAGACTATCGTATGGGTAGACGAAAGCCTCTTTTGACGCGTAATTCGTCGAGTAATTATTGTTTAGATGATTAAAGCTATATCTTTTAATTATAGATGCGGATCGTTCGAGTGATCAGGATAAGGTGTTGGATAAAGAATGAAATGGAATGGTATTGGATAATTGGCTTCTAGCAATCGCAGGAGCAGCATATCAGTAAAGTGTTGTGTGATATGAATTATGTGATACGTGAGTTATGTGCTTATGTGCTATGTGAATTACGTGTGTACGTGGGTTAAGAGTCCTGTGTTTGACTGTCTTCTTTATGTGTGGGCTATCGTATGGGTAGACGAAAGCCTCTTTTGACACGCAATTCATCGAGTAATTATCGTTTAGACGATTAAAGCTATATCTTTTAATTATAGATGCGGATCGTTCGAGTGATCAGGACAAGGTGTTGGATAAAGAATGAAATGGAATGGTATTGGATAATTGGCTTCTAGCAATCGCAGGAGCAGCATATCAGTAAAGTGTTGAAAGGATGGACGGTGATATTTTGAGACAGAATGTCAGAATAGATGCGTCTTTGCGAGTGTGACTAACTACTAAAAACCCAAAGGCAAGTATCCCTATCATCACTTATTATGCAAGTGATAAATGTTTTACATATCGCTGAATTAAATAATTTTGTTTATGCAAATACTCATCTGCTATTCTATGTTTAGAATAGTCAAGCGATTTTACTTATCCAATTATCAGATTTATAAATGTTTTGGATTTTGAGAAAAGTGATTTGGTTGCGAATATTCCTACCCAAGAATTGGGGGAATAAAATTATTTTGGGTGTTGATTATTATGACCCCATTTTAATAAAAGGTTTTACGATTGGATCATAATTGCGTAAGTGACCGGGACGGACGGTCCAACGGAGGGCTATTTCTAAGTGCCATATGGAATATTATGACACAATTTTTGCGACAGGCAGGTATATTGCCTTTTGTTTGAGTACTCGTGTTTTTGGGGTCACGTTTCTACGAATCATGACCTTGTGCTATCACACAGGCTGATTAGCATGTGATAGTACGTCCGTCGGAGAATGATCCTAATCTAAATTATCATATCGTTTTTGATATTCATAGAATAAATGATTTATCAACTGTTTCTATTTTGGAATAATGGTGAAATGTAGTTTTGATTCAAATTATGATTTATGTTGATACTTACGTTGTTAAATATCAAAGGTGGTATTAATATAGATGATTGATGTTGACTTCATTATGGGTGTTGTAAGCATCAAAGTTCGTATTGATATCTAATTTGATATGACAACAAAATAAGTATTAATTTGAAGAGTTCGGTTTTGAGTAAAGTTTATGATTCAATCCATTATCATTGTTTCTTGTTATTATTGTTTACGATATTTCCGTAAACACTCTTTTATGAGTTTGATTCTCGTCAAGATTCAAAGTGTTGCTGAAGCATTTCGCTCAAAAATATCAAAATAGTTTTAAATATAATTAAGGAATCAATTCTGGGATTCCTCATCTAAAATTTTATGATTCAGCAATTATAATTTTAAATGTTTTGCTCTAATACAGATTTTGGTTTTATGTCAAAATGACCCTATATTCGCTATAATGATCTTGCTGAGCATTCTTTCGCTCATACTTGCCTGTTTTCAAATTTAACCTCCAGTGAGGATTAGCTTGCGCTGTTTAGCTGCGAAATTCAAGGAAGCAAAGAAAAAGCTCTTGGAAGGTGGGTCCAGGGTTTGCGGGCTATTGTAAGTTTTATTATGTAAAGTTGTTTATATTATATTATATTATAGTTGTATATTTTAATTGGGCCTGATATACTTCTTTTCGAAGTTATACTAGGGGGTTTAACTTTGAGAATTGTTGAAAAGAGTTTTAAAAGAAAGTGAAAAATTTATTTGTGGAATTTGGATATCTTGTTTCTAGAACTGTAACCTTAAAAGACCTTAGATTAGTTTAGGGTCATTTATGATAAATATCTTCCGCTGACATTTAGTTATTGATTAAATAGGTTGATTTGGATTGAGGTTTGTTAGGAATATGTGTATTAGTTTGATGATAAGTTCAATAAAACACTTAAGTAGAAATCTGGTATTTGTAGCCTCAACGGATAAGACCAGTCTGGCTATCCGTTGAATGAGTAGCTTTACTTAGAAATAAGTTTAGTATTGTAGCACATTTCATTCTCTGTATTTAAGTTGTAATTCTTAGATGTTGTGGGAAATTATAAGTCATGTTGACTACTAGTGGATATGCAAATTGGAGGACTAATTGTAAATATTTTATGCCTTGTAATTTTGTATAAGTGAAGTAGTATCAACTGATATTAAAGGCCTTCAACGGATGAGAAACAAAGCTTCAAAGGATGTCTCTAAAGCTTCAGTGGATAACATCCATCAACGGATGAGTGCTTCAACAGATAAAGCTTCAACTGCCAATGCATCAACGGATAAAGCTTCAACGGATAAAGCCATCAACGGATGAAAGCTTCAACTGATGCTAAGTTCAATAGCAGTTGATAGTGACAATTCATAAGCTGATAGAGGCACATGGGTTGACAGAGACAAACTGGAATGTGGTAGCCTCTTGGAGGAATCAAGAAAAAGCATCATTTCCATTCTGGTACAAACAAGGAAGTATTCAAAGATTCACAACTAAACCTAAATTGCATTGGATAGAGAAATGAAGAAGAAACATGTGAAGAATCTTTTAATTGTATTTTACAGTTTTGTCTTCACTTGTAAACTTGGTGATATATAAACCAAGTAGCAGCTAGTAATTAGATGGTGAATTTTCTAGAGTTGTTTAGAAAAATCCAGAGAGAAAATCATCTAGTTTGTACTAGGACGCAGCTGTGATCAATTCTTTGATTCACAGATTTTCTGAAATAACACATCTCTGGTGGAACAACAAATCCACCAGAAAAGTTTTTAAGTTCTTTGTGTTCTTTACATTTGTGCTTGAATATATATCTGTCTGTATTAGCTTAAAGCAATTCACACATTTGTTCATCAAAACACTTAGTCTTAGAAACTGCTCAAAACTTGAAAAAGTTTTGAGATTTACATTCAACCCCCCTTCTGTAAATCTCATTGTTAGTCCACTGGGAATAACAATTGGTATCAGAGCAAGCTCTTAATATACAAAGAGTGTAAAGATCTATTCTGCTAACATCATGAGTAAGAAGGATACTGGTGTAAAGATTCCAATCCTGGAAAGAGATAACTATCATCACTGGAAAGTAAAGATGCATTTAAATCTTCTCTCTCAAGATGAAAGCTACATCAACTACATTGAAAATGGTCCTCACATTCCTCACAAAGTGGCCACAGCTGCTACTGCAACAGTTGCTGTTGGACAGTCTATTCCCAAGCCAAAAGCAGAATGGACTGTTGAAGATATTGAAGAGGTTCACAAGGACAAGAAAGCCATGAACATTCTGTTTAATGGCCTAGATCAAGATATGTTTGACAATGTCATTAACAACCAAACTGCTAAGGAAATTTGGGATACTGTGCAACTTATCTGTGAAGGTACTGAGCAAGTTAGAGAAAACAAAATGCAGCTTCTCATTCAACAGTATGAATATTTTCATTTTGAAGAAGGAGAATCATTGAATGATACCTTTAACAGATTTCAGAAACTGTTGAATGGATTGAAGCTGTATGGCAGAGTGTACCAAGTCAAGGACTCCAATTTAAAATTTCTGAGGTCTCTACCAAAGGAATGGAAGCCTATGACTGTATCTCTAAGAAATTCTCAAGATTATAAGGACTTCACACTTGAAAGATTATATGGAATTTTGAAGACATATGAACTTGAGATGGAGCAAGATGAGCTGTTGGAAAAGGGAAAAAGAAAAGGTGGATCAGTTGCACTTGTAGCTGACAATGAGAAGATTGAAGCCAGGAATGAAGAAAAGACAATGCCAAGTCTTAAAAGTGGCACAAGCAAATCAGAATCAAGCAAGGGAAATGAGCAAGTAGCTGAGGTTGAAGACAATTCCAGTCAAGATGACTCTGATGATGTTGATGAACATCTGGCTTTTCTGTCCAGGAGGTTTGCAAAGATGAAATTTAAGAAAAATGCAAAATTCACTCAGTCAAACAAGAACATGGTGGACAAATCTAAGTTCAAATGTTATAACTGTGGCATAAGTGGACACTTTGCAAATGAGTGCAGAAAGCCATCCTCTGATAAGAAGAAATTTGAGCAAGTTGATTATAAAAAGAAATATTTCGATTTGCTCAAACAAAAGGAAAGAGCTTTTCTGACTCAAGATGATTGGGCAGCAGATGGAGCCAATGAAGATGATGATATGGAATATGTCAACCTAGCCTGATGGCTAATTCTGATGAAAATGAAAATAGTTCATCAAGCAACCAGGTAATTACTACTGACCTCTCTCAGCTTTCTAATATTGAATGCAATGAAGCCATACAAAATATGTCCAATGAATTATATCATTTGCGTGTTTCCCTTAAATCACTAGTTAAAGAAAACACAAGAATCAGAGAAAATAATGTGTTTTTAAGTGATAGGAATGCTGTGTTAGAGGGTAAGGTAATTGAGCTTGAAAAGATTAAAATCAAATGCTTGACTGTTGAGAGTGAACTAGAAGAATCTGTTAAGAAAGTAAAAATTCTTTCTAAATAATTAGAACGTGAGCAAGAGGTAATCAAGGCCTGGAAAACATCTAGGGATGTTAGTGCTCAAATTGTCAAGGTTCGGGGAATTGAATCACTCTGTGAGAATGCCTGGAAGAAAACCAAAAAGAAAGTTGAATTAATTGATGGATTGTCAACGGATGTGGAATCAACGGATGATGAAAGTTATCCGTTGAAGGAAGAAAAAGAACATCCGCTGAAGGCTCATCAATTAAAACATACAAGTGATTTTAAAAAGAACAATTTGAAAAATCTCAATAAGAAGTTTGGTTCAACTTCCAAGAACTTTGTCAAGGAAGAAGCTAGCACATCCAAAGATGCCAGTAAGGTGAATATAGGACACATGACTTTAGATCAGTTGAAAAATAGGCTTAAGTTGGTTGAGGATAAAAAGGAAACTAAAAGAAAATCTAATAGAAATGGGAAGGTAGGGATTAACAAACACAACAATTACACACCTGATAAGTATGCTCCTAGAAAAAGCTGTGTGCATTGTAAAAGTGTTAATCATCTATCTGATAACTGCAAATCTGTTAAGAAAGCTCCCATGCCTTTAACTCCTTCCGTGCCTAACATGTCTATGTCACCTCTGCATGCTATGCCTGTTATGTCTCATCAGAATCCTCATGCATATTTTGCAAACATGCTATATGCTAATAATCCCTATTTTACTGCATTCAGTATGCCTCAAATGCCATACAATATGCCTATATGGAATAATATATTTGCACAATCTATGCCTTATCAAATTCAACCAAATGTGCTAAATGATTCTGTGACTAACCCTATACTTCAACCAACTGCATCTGAGATCAAGGTTGACCCAAAGTTACCTAAGTTAAAAGATGCAGGAGGAATGGAGTCTAGGAAAAAGACTAACAAGGCTGGACCCAAGGAAACTTGGGTACCAAAATCAACTTGATTAATTTTGTTGTGTGCAGGGAAAAAGAAGGAATCTATGGTACTTGGACAGTGGTTGTTCAAGGCACATGACAGGAGATTTCACCCTGCTAACAGAGTTCAAGGAGAGAGCTGGCCCTAGCATAACCTTTGGAGATGACAACAAAGGGTTCACTATGGGATATGGCTTGATTTCAAAAGAAAATGTCATCATTGATGAAGTTGCATTAGTTGATGGTCTCAAACACAATCTATTGAGCATCAGTCAACTATGTGACAGAGGGAATACTGTTTCCTTCAATACTGAAGCCTGTGTTGTCACAAGTAAGAAGGACAACAAAGTGGTTCTAACTGGAGTTAGAAAAGGGAATGTATACTTAGCTGACTTCAACTCTACAGATTCAGAATCAATTACTTGTCTTCTCAGCAAAGCAAGTCCAGATGAAAGTTGGCTATGGCACAAGAAGCTGTCCCATTTGAATTTCAAGACAATGAATGATCTAGTCAAAAAGGACTTAATTAGAGGAATGCCTCTAGTGGAATTCACAAGGGATGGACTGTGTGATGCTTGTCAGAAAGGAAAGCAAAAGAAAGCATCATTCAGTAAGAAGCTTGAATCAGGAATTGATGAACCATTATAACTGCTACACATGGATCTTTTTGGACCAGTCAATGTATTGTCAATTTCAAGGAAAAGATATTGCCTAGTGATTGTAGATGATTTCTCAAAGTTTTCATGGGCTTATTTTCTTGGATCAAAGGATGAAGCTAGTGAAATCATTATCAATCATATCAAGCAAGTCAACAATCATCCAGATTTCAAAGTAAGGAATATCAGGAGTGACAATGGAACTGAGTTCAAGAATTCAACCATGAAGTTGTTCTGTGAAGAAAATGGGATCATGCATGAGTTCTCAGCTCCAAGGACTCCACAACAGAATGGTGTGGTGGAAAGGAAGAACAGATCACTAATTGAAGCTGCAAGAACAATGCTTGAAGAGTCAAAACTCCCAACATACTTTTGGGTTGAGGCTGTTAACTGTGCATGTTACACTCAGAATATTTCTCTAATCAATCAGGCAAAAGGCATGACTCCCTATCAATTGTTCAGGAGAAGAAAACCAACTTTAAACTTTCTTCATGTCTTTGGTTGCAAATGCTACATTCTAAGGAATCAACCTGATCACAAAGGGAAGTTTGATGCAAAGGCTGATGAAGGAATATTTGTTGGTTATTCTGCTGGAAAATCATATAGGGTCTACAATCTAAGAACCAACATTATCATGGAATCTGTGCATGTTGTGTTTGATGATAAAAAGATTGATGGACTAACAGATGAGGGACATCATGAAGGACTCAAATTTGACAACATTGAGATATATTGTGATGATAGTGAAGATGAGAATGATGGAGAAGGCACCTCGAAAAGAATTCAAAATCTGCCTTTGGATAATGCACAGAATGCTGCATCCGTTGAAAGTCATAATTCAGCTTCTGTTGATAGAAGCAATGCAGCATCCGTTGAAAGATAAAGTGCATCATCCGTTGAAGTTCATAATGAACATCCGTTGATCACAGTCTGTCAACGGATAATCATTTCACTTCATCAGTTGATAGAACTCCCAATTCCTTTCAAAGGATCAGCAACTCAGGGGGAGTTTCAACCAATCAACATTCTATCTCACATCATGACAATACTGAGGCAACCTCATCTAGAGCTAATCTACCACCTCAAAGGAAATGGACCAAGAATCACCCTTTTGAACTGATCATTGGTGATGCTACATCTAAAGTGCAAACTAGAAGGGCTACTCAAGATGAATGTATGTATAGTAGCTTTCTATCACAGGAGGAACCTAAGAGAGTGGAAGAAGCTCTATTGGATCCAGGTTGGATTTTAGCAATGCAAGAGGAGCTAAACCAATTTGAAAGGAACAAAGTATAGAAGATGGTACCCAAGCCAAAGAACAAGAGTTCTATTGACACAAAATGGGTATTCAGAAATAAGATGGATAAAAATGGCATTGTCATAAGGAATAAAGCCATATTGGTTGCTAAAGGCTATTCTCAACAAGAGGGAATAGATTTTGATGAGACATTTGCTCCAGTTTCCAGAGTTGAAGCCATCGGAATCTTTCTAGCCTATGCAGCCCATGCCAATTTCAAGGTCTATCAAATGGATGTCAAGAGTGCATTTCTGAATGGAGAATTGGAGGAAGAAGTTTATGTAGGCCAACCTCCAGGATTTGAAGATCCAAATTTTCCAGACTATGTGTATTATCTGTTGAAAGCACTCTATGGACTAAAGCAAGCACCTAGAGCCTGGTATGAGACTTTGTCAAAATTTCTTCTAGATAATTACTTCACAAGAGGTACCGTTGACAAAACTCTTTTCTTTAGAAATGTTAATGGCTCTACAATACTTGTTCAAATTTATGTAGATGATATTATATTTGGTTCTACAGATGTTAAGCTTTGTAAAAAGTTTGCTAAGTTAATGCAAAGTAAATATGAAATGAGCATGATGGGAGAGCTAACTTATTTTCTTGGTTTACAAGTTAAACAAGTTAGTGGTGGAATTTTCATTAGTCAAACTAAATATATTTATGATCTTTTAAAGAAGTTTGACTTAATGGATTGTTCATCTGCAAAAACTCCCATGACCACTGCCACCAAACTTGAATTGAACAAGGCTGAAAAGTCTGTGGATATTACAAGTTATAGAGGCATGGTTGGCTCACTTTTATATTTAACTGCTAGTAGACCTTATATAATGTTTTCTACATGTCTCTGTGCTAGATTTCAAGTTGACCCTAAAGAATCTCACTTAGTGGCTATTAAAAGGATTTTCAGATATCTCAAAGGGACTCCAAATCTAGGAATTTGGTACCCTAGAGAGTCTGGTTTTGATCTAATTGGCTACTCAGATGCAGATTATGCAGGTTGCAAAATAGACAGGAAAAGTACAACTGGCACCTGTCAATTTCTAGGGAATAAGCTTGTGTCATGGTTCAGCAAGAAGCAAAATTCTATTTCTACATCAACAGCTGAAGCTGAGTACATTGGTGCTGGTAGTTGTTGTGCACAGATACTGTGGATGAGGAATCAACTATTTGACTATGGACTAACTATTGACAAAATTCCTATATTCTGTGATAGCACAAGTGCCATTGCCATTACTGAAAATCCAGTGCAGCACTCAAGAACCAAGCACATTGACATCAAGTACCACTTCATAAGGGAACATGTGATGAAAGGTACAGTGGAACTTCATTTTGTTCCAAGTGAAAAGCAGATTGCAGACATATTTACCAAGCCACTTGATGAATCAACATTCACAAGATTAGTAAGTGAGCTAGGTATGCTTAATTATTCATAAATTCATGTCCTCATTATAATCTGTATTGAAGCCTGAAATGAATTTGTTGCAAGAACAAAGTTGGCTTTAAGTAAAGATTATTCTATCAATGGATATTCCCTATCCGTTGAAAGCCAAAATTGTTCTATCAACGGATGTTCATTATCCGTTGAAAGACAAATACATTTCTGGTAATTTTATCCTTCAACGGATAAAACTGTGTTAATCTTCAACGGATAACTATTAACCTCATCCGTTGAAGTGTCACATCAGTTGCTTTAAGTGAGTCACAGCCGTTGATTCTTTTACTTAACTGTTGATACATATATACACAGTTGTATGTATTTGTATTAAAGGCAGTTTTCAGAATTTCTACAGTTTTCTTTATTCTCAAACGATTGTAATTTACTTAAAAGTATTATTTAATCATTCTAATTACGTTTTAATTCGAGAAAGTATAAAAGCCCCTTGAATTCTTATTTTCACTTTACGCTTTCTTGCAATTTTTATTCTCTTTCTCTCCCAAAACTCTCAATCTTTCTCTGCAACCTCTACTCACAACTATGGCACCAGTAGTCAAGATTATGTCTCAGTCTGGATTTGTTTATGAAAAGAACAATTTCGTAGCCTTGGTGGAAAAGAATGAAGCCCACTCTGATTATCACAAGATGATGGACTTCATCAAAAACTGTAAACTAAGCTATGCAATGCTGGAAGCCCCAACTATCTATTGTGAGGTAATTGAGGAGATTTGGACAACTGCAGAGTTCAATTCCACATATATGACTATTGCTTTCTCTCTCAAAGGTAAGGATTACTGTATTAACTGTGATGATATACAGACTTGCTTTAAGCTACCTGAGAATAATGCCATGACACCACACACTGACAATGATGTATCTGCTATGTTAGATTCCATAGGCTACTCTTTTGATTCTGCTAGCTTAGGGAGCATTAGAAGAAAGGGCCTTAGGAAAGAATGGAGCTTTCTTGGAGATGCCTTTATCAAGGTTTTCTCTGGGAAGATTAGCAATTTTGATGCCATAACTTCATCTCTTGTTAATATGCTCTATATGCTAGTTTCTGATAGGTACTTTAATTTTAGCAACTATGTCATGCTAGAATTAGGTTCCAGGTTAGGTAACAAAGCTAATAGACCTCATAACATCTATTATGCTAGATTCTTTATGTTATTGGCTAACCATGTTGCTGAAGGTTTGTTCATAACTAATGAGAGCAATAAACTCAAATGATGGGCACAAGAGAAAAGGGTCCTTGCAGACCTTTTGAGAATTAACCTCAACAGCCAGGTGCCATTGGTATATTTACCAATAATGAATGCACCTCAGGTAAGTGAGGTAAATACTTCTGCAACTCCTACTTCTTCCAACCCTATTGTTTCTTTGCCTTCTAGTGTCGCAATGGAATCTGTGTCTTTGTCCCAACGGATTCCTACCAAAGCCACCAAAACTAAAATTCCAAAACACAAGTCAAAGAAAACAACCTCTATTGTTTCTCAAAAGACAACAGTTGTAACAACTACCATAAACCCTGAAGGGAGTGAACAGGGTGTGAGTGGTGAGGGGAGGGGTGAACATCAAGAAATCCTCCAGGATAAGGCGGGAGAGGTGAGTGGTACCCTAGCCAGCCAAGCCACAGTTTCTCAAAAGACTGTGGTGGTTCAAAAGGATTCAAACACATCCCTAGTTGCATCCTCCCAAAAGGATGCAGTTATTGAAAATAGTCCCCAACCAGGGACACAGAACAAAAGAGGGAGGGACACTGAAGCCACACATTCACCTATCAAAGCCTTTTCAAGAAGAAAGAAGGCTAAAACCCTAGTTTCAACACAGGGGGCACACACTGCACAGATACATCCACCTGTATCTTTGCCTTCTCAAATTCAGCTTGATGTGGCTCCAGCAAATGTGGAGTCACAGCCCCATTCTCTCATAATAGACACACATCAATCACCAAATTCTCCATCACCATCTCTGGATGTGGATATGATATTCACATCAGTTCCTGATTCTCCCTCTTTAAAACTCAGGGAGGAGCCCCACTCAAATCCTGGTGATCATCATCTTTTAGATGATTTGTTGGATCATCAGCCAATTCTTTCAGACTTAGTTGAAGAATTTGTGTCACCTCACTTAAAATCAATCCACACAGATTCAACAATCATGTCACTTTCAATATCTACTTCTTTTCCTTCTTCAACGGATATCGCTCATCCGTTGACAAGTGGTTGTTCTTCAACGGATAAGCTTAACAACAGTTATCCGTTGATGTCATCAGTTTCTACTTCAACGGATACTCCCTATCCGTTGATAGTCTCTACACATATATCTGAATCAATTCTAAGTGTAGAAGACATGGTTACTGTACAATCATTTCTAGGATTGAGGGAAGGGAGTGATAATTTGAGTGAGAGGCTGGGTTGCTCCCAGACAAAAGGAGAGGTTGAGCGTCAAAATATGCATGATATTTCTTCCAGCATGGCAAAAGTGAGTGAGAGGAGTGCCACCTTAGTAGGTGAGGGTGAGGGTGTGAGGGTGTGTGTGAGCCAGGGGGAGCCCCTGATGCAAGAATATAGAGAAAATGAGAGAAAAGCAGGTACAGAAGCTATAAGGGTAGATCCAGCCATTGCTAGTGAGTCAATGATTGTGGATGATGCTGAAAAGGGAAGACAATTTCAGCAACATTACAAAGCTGAAATTGATAACATTTCCTTGGATGCTGATACTTTTACTCATCCTGTTTCAGCCTATCAACTGTTGGCTGCTCAGGGCAATGTGGAGGCAGAGCAGACTTTGAACATAGTGCACACTTCAGAATCTCTTCAAAGAGATAAAGCTGTTGTTAATAGGATGCCTTCTCAAGCTGGTGAGCCATCTGAAGAATTTGAAGTAAATTCTAATGATGATGACTGTTTCTTTGGATGGAAGCATGAACTTAGGGGGAGATGAAGGCCCAAGTTCTGTTCCAAATTTACCTGAATGGGCATGGACAAAGAAATCTACACCAGGACAGTTTGGTGTAGCTTTGGTCAAGCAGGTTATGGCTATTCAAAATGCCCTTCAGGAAACTTCAGATGCTAATACCAAGGCTATTCTTCAAGCTCATCTAGACTCTCTGCATCTCCTGCAGTTGCAGCACATCAGACAGAATTTGAGTGTGGATGAACTGAAAAAGGATATTGCTGACTTAAAATCCTACAATTCTGAGAAGTTGGATCCAGTCATGCCTTATGGTACAATACAAGATTTGTTGCTGAGACTGAGGAGAGAATCTGATGCTAATAAGAGGCTGGCCAAGTTGGAAGACAGAGTTAAAGTCATTGAAAACTCTGTGGTCACCATTCTTCAAAATCAACAATCTCAGACAAGTCTACTATTACAGCTGGCAAAAGCACAAGGCTTGACCCCTATCCTTGATGATAACAAAAAAAAGGGAGAATAAAGGGGAAGGGGAAGGAGAGCCATCAATAAAAGTTCAAATATCTAAAGTGCTAGTTCCTGCCATCACCACTTCTCCATCACTTCAAATCAAAGGAAAGCTTGATGGAATTGATCTAATCCAGATAGCAGCAGCTGAGATGAAAGTCAAAGAGCAAAGGAGGAGAATTGATGAAAGGATGCAACAAATTTTTGGTTCTACAACTTCAAAATCATAATCTGTGAAGCATAGCACAAAGGTGGAGCCAATCATTATGGAGCTCAAGCCAGTAAGGAGGAATAAGGTTGGAGAGACTTCTTCCAAGAATCTGAAACCTATGGTTCTCAAGCCCAACAACAGATCCAACAAGGACTCTACAAAGAACCCTCTAAGCCTTGCTCAGTTGAAAGGAGTGGATTTTCCTCTTTCAAAGCCCGATGAAGACAAGGTTTTGGGTGGTAATATCATGAAGCACAAGGAGACCAAGGATGTGGTTGAAAGAATGAACATGGCTATTATCTTTAGAGAGGGAAAGAGTATCTGTGTGATACAAGGACATCCCAAATTCTCAATAGCCAAGAGGGAAGAAACCAGAAGGTTGAAGGAAGAAGCTGAAAAGCTAAAGGCTGACAAAAGAGCACAAGCAAAGCTTGAAAAACAGCTAAAGTCAAGTCAAGCTGAAGAAAAGAAAGAAATTGAAGACAAGCGTGAAGATGTAGGTATGGGGGACATGTTTAGTGATGATGTGGAAGAAAGAAGTGAGGAAAGAAAGAAATGGCAGAAAGGGAACAGAAAGAAGGCCAATGCAAAAAGGAAGATTGTAGATGAAACTGAAGAAACCCAATCAAAATCCAAACCACTACCTTCTATTCCTGAACCCAATGTGCCTGACCCCTTCATAAACATCTATGGTGAAACAATCACTCCTAAGGAGGAACCAATTGATTGGGACACCATCAAATTGCCCACCTTCTTAACCACTTCTCCACCATCAAAAAAATAGAAAAGAAAAATCAAATCAACACCTCCTCTAACCTCAATCAAATTCACTCAGAAGCCTAAGCATAAGCCACAAGCCTCAAAGGATGATTAGGTTCACATTTGTGACATAAAGGAGTTTACAGACATTGAACTTTATCTGGATAAGCTGGAGGAAGTAAGGGGAATAGATGCCTACAGACAGCTACCAGAAAGACTAATGTTCAAATACAAAGGAAGTGGGGAAAGGACTTGGCCCCTTTACAGAATTCTGGATGAAGGCTATTCTACCTTGGTTAGAGTCTACTCAGCTATAAAAAGGGATTCTGGATTTACCAGGACTGCCAAAACTGAGATTCTCAACAAGATTTCCAGCATAAGGAAAACTTGGTGGGAGCCCAATGCCTTGCCTAGAACATTACTCATCCCAGAGCATGTAGTTACAGTTCATAAATCACCTCATTGGTTGATGGAGTTCAGAGACAATTAAGGAGTCAGAAGATTTTTCAGACTTGAAGATCAACTCAAGATTGCCAGTAATGAAACTCTCAAGGATATGCAATCTAAGTTGGACATCAATGAAGAAGATGAAGTTGAATTCTACAGACAACTCCAACTCCAAATAGAGGAGAATGCAGGAGGCTAGGGAAGAAAACAAGGGATCAAAGGAAAAGAAATTGATCTGCTCAGGCTAAAGGAGCACCCTTGGAAATAATGTAATTCTTCAATTTTATCTCAGTACATACACTTTTGCAGCACTTTTGAATTTCTACTTTATTTCAGTTCATATAGTTGTCAAGTGTTTTGTTATCATCAAGATAAACCCAAATTTATGCCTACAGTTCTAGTAGACATAAATAGGGGGAGATTGTTAGGAATATGTGTATTAGTTTGATGATAAGTTCAACAAAACACTTAAGTAGAAATCTGGTGTTTGTAGCCTCAACGGATAAGACCAGTCTGGCTATCCGTTGAAGGAGTAGCTTTACTTAGAAATAAGTTTAGTATTGTAGCACATTTCATTCTCTGTATTTAAGTTGTAATTCTTAGATGTTGTGGGAAATTATAAGTCATGTTGACTACTAGTGGATATGCAAATAGGAGGGCTAATTGTAAATATTTCATGCCTTGTAATTTTGTATAAGTGAAGTAGTATCAACTGATATTAAAGGCCTTCAACGGATGAGAAACAAAGCTTCAACGGATGTCTCTAAAGCTTCAACGGATAACATCCATCAACGGATGAGTGCTTCAACGGATAAAGCTTCAACTGCCAATGTATCAACGGATAAAGCTTCAACGGATAAAGCGATCAACGGATGAAAGCTTCAACGGATGCTAAGTTCAATAGCAGTTGATAGTGACAATTCATAAGCTGACAGAGGCACTTGGGTTGACAGAGACAAACTGGAATGTGGTAGCCTCTTGGAGGAATCAAGAAAAAGCAGCATTTCCATTCTGGCGCAAACAAGGAAGTATTCAAAGATTCACAGCTAAACCTAAATTGCATTGGATAGAGAAATGAAGAAGAAACATGTGAAGAATCTTTTAATTGTATTTTACAGTTTTGTCTTCACTTGTAAACTTGGTGATATATAAACCAAGTAGCAGCTAGTAATTAGATGGTGAATTTTCCAGAGTTGTTTAGAAAAATCCAGAGAGAAAATCATCTAGTTTGTACTAGGACGCAGTTGTGATCAATTCTTTGATTCACAGATTTTCTGAAATAACACATCTCTGGTGGAACAACAAATCCACCAGAAAAGTTTTTAAGTTCTTTGTGTTCTTTACATTTGTGCTTAAATATATATTTGTCTGTATTAGCTTAAAGCAATTCACACACATTTGTTCATCAAAACACTTAGTCTTAGAAACTGCTCAAAACTTGAAAAAGTTTTGAGATTTACATTCAACCCCCTTCTGTAAATCTCATTATTAGTCCACTGGGAATAACAAGGTTTCATAGTGACGATCAAATCCCTTAACCCCGGATTTGTGGGCGTTACACTTAATTTATTTATCATAACTTTTTATGCCATAGGAACTTAATATCATATTCTGGAAATTTTATAAATTTCATAAACTTTTGGGATTCATCCCTTACACAAGTCTTAATAAACCTAAAACTTGAAAGAGTGGTCTTATAAAACTAAAACATGAAATCCTAATCAAGCAAAGTTTCAAGGTGTTTTTCAACCTACTTGCCATTTTGACAAGTGAGAATCATGCTCGTCCATCTTACATATAGTAAATTTTTAGATTTTGCGTGTGCCAGGTCCTTGGTACTTCAAAACCATCCATAGTCTCCAGCTTGTAGGACCCTCTTCCTTGAAAACTTTTGATCTTGTATGGCCCTTCCCAATTTGAGGCGAGTTTTCCTTTCTGCCCAACACCAGAAGCTTCCACCTTTCTCAGAACCAAGTCACCTTGCTGGAAGAACCTTTCTTTCACCCTTAAGTTGAAGTAGAAAGAAGCCTTTTTATGATATTCCACTATCTACGCATGTGCCTCATCTCGTACTTCATCAATTAGATCCAGGGCTAGCCTTTTCTCTTCCTCATTTTCTTCAGAATTGTATGCTTGGAATCTGGGAGACGAGTGCGATATTTCCACAGGAACAACCGCCTCTGCCCCATACGCCAACATAAAGGGTGTTGCTCCGGTTGTGACTCTACAAGTAGTCCGATAAGCCCAAAGTATTGGGAGTATTTCATCCACCCAATTATTCCCGGATTTCTTGATCCTCTTCTTTAGACTATCTAGAATTATATGATTTGCCACTTCCGCTTGCCCATTGGCTTGCGGATGAGCTACGGAGGTAAACCGCAACTCGATCTCATTCTTCTCGCAATACTTCCTGAACTCTTCATTGTTGAACTGTGTTCCATTAACGGTGCCAGGATACGGGGAATTCCATATCTGCACATCATATTTTCCCACAGAAATTGTGCAACCTGCTTAGTTGTGATCTTAGCTAAAGGTTTAGCTTCAATATATTTAGTGAAATAATCTATAGCTACAATCAGGAACTTCCTTTGAGTTGTGGCCATGGAAAAGGCCCAAGTATATCCATTCACCATATAACAAAGGGAATGGGAGAATTGATGGAAGTTAGCATCTTAGGAGACTGTCGAACCACTGGTGCATGTTTCTAACAATAATCACACTTCTTCATATAGTCTTTGTCATCGGCCATCATCTCTGGCCAATAAAAGCCTAAACGAGTTATCTTATGTGCCAGTGCTCTGCCCCCCAGGTGTTGCCCAAAAATACCTTCGTGTACTTCTTCAAGAGCCAAACGCGCCTCATCAGGTCGGAGACATCTTAAGTAAGGAACTACATAAGATCTCTTATACAAAATTCCATCGATCAAGGAGTATCTCAGTGCTCACACAACCAATTTTTTTGCTTCAGTCATATCATTCGGCAGCCAGCTAGTTTGAATATGGGCTTCAATGGGATCTATCCATGACGTCCTCAGCCCTATAGGGGCTACAAGCTTAACATCAATGCTCTGTGTTTTCAAAACGCGGAAGTACACACTTCCTGAACTCTTCTCTATCTCTAATGAAGCGAACTTAGACAATGCATCCACCTTAGCATTTTCTTCTCTTGGAATGTGCTCAACATGGAATTCATCGAACTGAGTCATCACAACCCTTACTAGGCGGACATACTTAGCCATTGTTTCATCTCTAGCCTCAAACTCTCCCTTGAACTGGGATATGATAAGCTTCGAATCCCCGCAGACTTTCAAGTTCTTGACCCTTAATATCCCTACTAGGCCGAGGCCAGCTATCAGAGCTTCATTTTCTGCTTCATTATTTGTGGTTGAGAAGTCTAACTTCATAGCATACTCGAACAGGAATCCATCTGGGCTTTGCAAAACTAGCCCTGCTCCACTCGAATTTATTTTTGATGCTCCATCAAAATAGAGAACCCAATATTCCTTCTCTTTAACACTCATTTATTTATCTCTTTTATCGCCTTCTATGTCTTGAGGTGTAGTATCTTCCTGCCCCCCGATGTAATATCCAGGATATAGCGTATAATTATTTGTATTGATAAATAATTATTATGTGATTTTTGGTGAATTATCTGATGATTGGTGTGGATATGTGGATGCTTATATATGGTAAAGTATAAGTATGTTAATTTTATTTTGTCCAGAATAAAATATAGATAATTGTGTTATTTTTATGGTAATTTTTGGACCGTTATATGATTTTATATTGATTTTTGAATTTATTAATTATTTTCTGAATAATTACAAAACAATTTTAAAAATCCGGGAATCGTCCAACTTCAACCGTTTTTGCGTTTTTACAACCCGAACCTCGTCGGAAAACTCCTTCCTAACCTAATCAGATAATTCCAGACATTTTCCATGTTTTGACTTTTTCAATGCAGATTACGATTTGACCCGTGCGTGTCCCGGCGCAAAATTTTCGATACGATAATTATTTCGATAACATTATCTTCGTACAAAGTATTTTATAAGAAGCATGGTCTTGATAATTATCCAAAAGTTTTAATAGTTTTCCAAAAGTTTTAATAATTATCCAAAACAGGATGATGGTTATCCAAAACATAATCCAAACGGATCGTTTTTGCAGTAACTTAGCGGCTAAGTAACTTATTTTTCGATCCAATACGTATTAATATTCCATAAATATAAATAGCCAATACAGTATTGTATTTTGTACAGGTAATCATTTGCAAACAGTAAAATTATATAATTTCCAGAGAAAAACCTTAAAATTCATCGCGTTCTTCATAATCAAACGAGGATTCGAAGGCGTTATCGAACTCCGATTCGAGCGTGCCATATATCAAATCAAAGCTCTCGAAAAGTTCTTTCATAATCAATCATCACTTTTGGTGCATAAATCAAGGTTATTTTCTTATTTATTTATTATAATTCAAATTATTTAATGATTAAAATAGGAATTTTTGTTCTTGATGTTGTTCGTGTGATTTGATGCTTGAATCATGTAAATCTTTTCTTCCCGGTCATTTTGGTATATTATATGACTGATTTGGAGTTCAATAACATATAGAAAATTGAGTTTGATTCTCGAAATTGAAAATTAGGGTTTATGTGTTTGAATGTTCTTAACTGGAAATTGGGTATTTATTTGTTTGGGATTATATATTAAAATTGATTGTACCAAATTATAGATTGTTGAAAAACAAGTCGAATGGTATATTTGGAATCAACAGACGATTCCGGAAAGGGGTTGATCGGAAAAATGATTCGAACGGCGACATATTTTTCCGATTGAAACTCCGGCTTATTCAGTGATTATTCGACCAATATGTTACTGCAGATGTAGTTCTGAAAGCTTGGGCATTGTTTTCTGTGATTTTGGTGTCGATATGGGCTGGTGGAAGGGTGGCCGGAAAAGCTTAGGACGGCGGAGGTCGCTGTTAATGGCTTCTCTGGCCGTCGCAGTGAAGAAGGAGGAAGAAGACGGTGCCAAACTTCAGTTTGGTCACCAACTTCTTTTCTTTTTTTCTTTTTAAACCTTAAACTTTTCAAATCTTTCATTTCGGCCCCTGCTGTTTAAAAATATTTTAAAAATTTTATTTTCTTTTTATAATTAATTTCAGAAATTCTTTTTATTTATTTTAAATTCCAAAAATCAATATTTTTAATTCTGAAAATAATTTTTTTATCTTAATTATATAATTAATTAATTTTAGTTGATAATTTATTATTTATTTAGTGAATTAATTTAAATATTAATTGACTAATTATTTTAAATAGTTATTAATTAATTTTAATTGATTATTTAATTTGATTTAATTATTTGTCTGGATTTAAAAATTCTTGAAAATAGTTTCGAGCCTTAAAATATTATTTTAAATTATTTTTAAGGCTCGATAATTATTATTAAATAATTTTAAAGTCAGATTTGGGTGTTTGAACCCTATTATTTAATTATAAAATGATTCGGAAACCCGTTTTAGTTCCGAAAAATATTCAAAAATTCGTATTAAATAGTTGGAAAATCATTTTTACCCCGAATCTTTTTTGAAAAAATTATTTTGATTGAATATCTTGCGTGCTATGTGCTACGTGCTACCTGATTGATGTTTTATATGCCTATGTGGTTAATATTTGACGGTTTTGGTCATAATTTTCAATCCGTAAATCGGATTTGGGTAAAACGAGGGGTAGATAGAAGACTATGACGTCTATGTGACGATTAGAATAAAATGAGATTAAATATTGAAAGATACTTGTGATGCCTAGCAGAGTAAGCGAGGCATATAAAAAGAAAGTCAGTGATCCGTAAATAGAATTGAAGCGTCGAAAGAGAAGGCAGGTGATTGATGAATAGAAGCAAGACATAGAAAAAGAAGGAAAGTGATTGATGAGTAAAACTGTTAGATGAGTACAAGTAAAGATGGAAATCATCCGTGAAAAGAAAAGTACTTCTGAACCTTTCTTTGAGATATATTGCAAATATTTCTGAACTTTCTTATTACATGTTGCTAGTATTCAAAATAAATCTTGTTTTTATATTGCAAGCACTTTAAACTATTCAACCTTGATCATATCATTGAACTTGAGCTGTAAGCATTATTTCTTGTAAACCACCAACGATTGATTTCCCAGATCTTAAACCATGCAAATACAATACTACTCCATAAATACATACACACCATAAACCAAGTATTACAACAGAATTTCTTGAGCATACAGAAACTTATACACCCTGGAATACCCTATGACATCAAAGATCTATACCTTGTATTATCATTGAACCATTATTCATCAGATACCTGATTTTTCATCAGGCTTGAAGCCGTTCTTCATATTTACACCTTGATATACCCTGGTGATACCTGTGAAAGGTTTTATGCTCTGAGATAAATGTTTTATCAATGTTAATCATGATTCAGTTTTTATTGAATTACAATGGTTATCATATCGAATTGTTTTATAATTGGATGGTTTTATAAATGTGGACCAGATTCATGGTCAGGCCAGATTTGTGGTCATATTAGGCCAATGCGTGCCTCGGATCCAATATAGACAGAGCAGAGCTGTGTGCCTTGCTCGGGGTTAGTGCGTGACTGATCAACAGCCTAACCTTGGTTTTTTAAAATGAAAGTGAATATCCAATTCTAATAATTTATCATCAAGAAACTGATTCCTATGAATCATTTCAACTGATAATTGTTTAACCTCAGTTATTTCTATTATGACTTACTGAGCTATGTTAGGAATATATGTGCATTAGTTTGATGATATGATTAACAAAACACTTAAGTAGAAATCTAGTGTTTGTAGCCTCAACGGATAAGACCATTTTGGCTATCCGTTGATGGTGTAGCTTTACTTAGAAATAAGTCTAGTGTTGTAGCACATTTCAGTCTCTGAATTTGAGATATAAATTCTTAAATGTTGAGGGAAATTATAAGTCATGTTGACTACTAGAGGATATGCAGATAGGAAGGCCAATTGTAAGTATTCCATGCCTTGTAATTTGTATAAATGAAATGGTGTCAACGGATAACTTAAAGATCTTCAACGGATGAGAAACAAAGCTTCAACGGATGTCTCTAAAGCTTCAACGGATAACATCCTTCAACGGATGAGTGCATCAACGGATAAAGCTTCAACTGCTAACACATCAACGGATAAAGCCATCAACGGATGAAGGCTTCAACGGATGTTCTGTTAAATAGCAGTTGACAAGTGGTAGTTGTACCTACAAACAGAGGCACATGGGTTGACAGAGACAACTGAGATGTGGTAGCCTATTTCAGGAACATCAGAAAAAGCAGTTGTTCTACTCTAATATAAAGAGGCAATAGTCAACAATGCACTGGAGTAAAATGGAGAAGAAACAAGTGGAGAACTTATTTTATTATTGTACTTTTTATCTTTGTCTTCACTTGTACACTTGGTGTTATATAAACCAAGTAGCAGCTAGTAATTAGAAAAGAATTTTTTCCAGAGCTGTTTAGAAAAATCTTGAGAGAAAAATTATCTAGTTTGTACTAGGACGCAGCTGTGATCAACTTCTTGAATCACAGATTTTCTGAAATACCATCTCTGGTGGAACAACAATCCACCAGAAAAGTTTTTAAGGTCTGTTGTGTTCTTTACATTAGTGCTTGAATATATATCTGTCTGTATTAGCTTAAAGCAATTCACACACTTGTTTATCTTGAACACAAAGCCTTTAAAACTGCTCAAAACTTGAAAAAGTTTTGAGATTTACATTCAACCCCCCTTCTGTAAATTTCATTGTTAGTCCACTAGGAATAACAATTGGTATCAGAGCAGGCTCTTGACACACAAAGAGTTTAAAGATCTTGGAAACTAACAAAGATGAGTAAGAAGGATATTGGAGTAAAAATCCAAGTTCTTGACAAAGACAGTTATCACCATTGGAAGGTGAAAATGCACCTTCATCTACTCTCCCAAGATGAAGGTTATGTAAACTGCATTGAGAATGGTCCTCACATTCCCCACAAAGTAGCCACAGTTGCTACGGCCACAATTGCTGTTGGTCAATCCATTCCAAAACCTAGAGCAGAATGGACAATGGAAGACACAGAAGAAGTCCACAAGGATAAGAAGGCTATGAACATTTTGTTTAATGGTCTGACAAGGATATGTTTGATAATGTGATAAATTGCACAACTGCCAAGAGGTTTGGGACACAGTTCAGCTACTGTGTGAAGGTACAGAACAAGTAAAAGAAAACAAAATACAACTTCTCATTCAACAGTATGAGTATTTTCATTTTGAAGAAAATGAATCTTTAAATGACACATTCAATAGATTCCAAAAGCTGTTGAATGGACTGAAGCTGTATGGTAGAGTGTACCAGGTGAAGGATTCAAATCTTAAATTTTTAAGATCCTTGCCAAAGGAATGGAAACCCATGACTGTCTCCTTGAGAAACTCTCAAGATTATAAGGACTTCACTCTTAAAGATTATATGGAATCTTGAAGACTTATGAACTAGAGCTGGAACATGATGAGGTATTGGAGAAGGGAAGAAAGAAAGGAGGTTCAGTTGCCTTGGTAGCTGAAAATGAGAAAGAATGCAGACAAGAAACTGTGAGATCAATATTAAACTCCAAAGATGGCACAAGCAAATCAGAATCAAGCAAGGGTAAGGAGCAAGTTGCTGAGAATGAAGACAACTCCAGCCAAGATGACTCTGATGGTATTGATGAGCATCTTGCATTTCTGTCCAGAAGTTTTGCAAAGATGAAATTTAGGAAAAACACTAGAGCCACTAACCTCATAAGACATGGTGGACAAATCCAAGTTCAAGTGTTTCAATTATGGTATAAGTGGACACTTTGCAAGTGAGTGCAGAAAGCCAACTTCTGAAAAGAAGAAATTTGACCAAGTAGATTACAAAAAGAAATATTTTGATCTCTCAAGCAAAAGGAGAGGGCTTTCATTACTCAAGAAAAGACTGGGCAGCTGATGGAGAAGAAGAGGATGAAGATGTGGAATATGTTCAACTTGGCTCTCATGGCTAATTCTGAGGAAAATGAAGTTAGTTCATCAAGCAACCAGGTAATCACTACTGATTTAACACAGCTTACTAAGAAGAGTGCAATGATGCTTTTAATGACATGTCTACTGAACTGTATCATTTGCGTGTGTCTCTTAAATCTCTTGCTAAAGAAAATAGTAGGATTAAAGAGAACAATTTGTTTTTAAGTAATAGAAATACTGCTTGGTTAGAAGATAAGTTGATTGACCTAGAGAAAACTAAGCTACATTGTATATCTGTAAAAATGAACTAGCTGAATCTGTTAAGAAAGTAAATACTTTCTAATCCAATTAGAGAGAGAGCAGAGGTGATTAAAGCCTGGAAGACATCTAGGGATGTAGTGCTCAAATTGTCAAGGTCCAAGGAATTGAATCATTTTGTGAGACTGCCTGGGATAAAAACAAAAAGAAAATGGAAGTAATTGATGGGCTGGTCAAGGATTTGGAATCAACGGATGATGAAAATATCCGTTGAAGGAAGAAAAGGAGCATCCGTTGAAGGTTCCTCAATTAAAACAGGCAGATGTTTCTAAAAGTGAAAATCTAAAGAAACTCAACAAAAAGTTTGGTTCAACTTCCAAGAACTTGTCAAGAAAGAAGCAGCACCTCCAAGATTTCAGTAAGGTGAATATAGAACACATGACTTAGAACAGTTAAAGAATAGCTCAAAGTGGTTGAGGATAAAAAGGAAACTAAAAGGAAATCTAATAGAAATGGAGAAGGTGGGGGTTAACAAACATAACAATTACACACCTGATAAGTATGCTCCTAGAAAAAAGCTGTGTGCATTGTAGTAGTGTTAATCATCTATCTGCTAATTACAAATCTAT